>NC_077227.1:21254668-21365883 GCF_027887165.1 Monodelphis domestica | reverse complement strand
GAAAACATTTATTAAGTGCCAGGCATTCTGCAAAGGAAAGAGGATCCAGAGAGAGTCAAAAGATTGTCTCTGCACTCAAAGAATTCACAGTCTAATGGAGCAGCCAACTTGGAAACCACTATGGACCAAGAAGTGAGGATGGGGCCAGTTAGAGATGATCAGCAGAGGGAAGGCATGGAAATTGGGGTTTACTTGATCATGTGACGTATGTCACGACACTATGTGTCAGAGTCTGGCGTCAAACCCAGATCTTGTGCCTGGGGCCAGAGTCCTTATTACTCGTGTGTGAATCGTGACCTCATTTTACTGATGAGGAAACTGAGTGAATTTGTGTGTTTTATTAACAAAGAAGATCATGCATCAACAGAAGCAAGACTCAAAGGCAAATCTAGCTGGTGAGACAAGATCTTGGTAGGAGAGATGCTAAAAGAAATAAACAAGTTCCTGAACCCCAGATTAAGAACTTTTGCCTTGTAGATATCTACCCCTTTCTTAACTTATTACTATAGTAGCTCCCTTATTTGGTGTACTGAGACCAAGAAAGGCTCATTAATTTATCCTGAGGTCACATGTTTGCCTAGTCTTAGAATTATACTTAGATTTACCAGCTAGTGTTACTTTTACTATGTTACAAATAAAGACACTGATTTCTCAAAGGACAGCTCTGCTGTTTTGAAGGACCCTGATGTTTAGTTTCCTTGAAAGACCATTATAGCTGGGGGGGAGGGCTCAATGGATTGAGATCTAGATCTAGAAATGGGGAGGTGCTAGGTTCAAATCTGGCCTCAGACACTTCCCAGCTGTGTGACCCTGGTCAAGTCACTTAACCCCCAATGCCTAGCCCTTACTGCTCTTCTGCCTTGAAACCTATAGACAATATTAATTCAAAGACAGAAGAGAAGGGTTAAAAAAAAAGACCATTCTGGTTTTCTATAAGGTATCCTGAGAAGACAAAAAGGCCTTAGACCCATTAATACATATATGAAGGAGGTTTGGGATTTGTCCTGTTGGCCTTGATCCTGGCCCAGGCACTGGTCTTCTTTGTATTCAGCACCCTTTATGGAGTTTCACCTGAAGCACTTGGCATGGAAACACTGGTTGGGCCAACCTCCTGTATTCTGCTCGTCACTTCCCGAAGTTATGAACTCTCTTCTTTAATAAGACTTTGTTATGAGCCTGGCATTTTCCCTTGGGACACTGGCCAAAATAAATTGTTTCAAGACTGTAAAACTTTAGTGAGGCACAAATGACAGGAATTGGTGTAATAATACCTACTTATGAGGTCTTAGCCTCAGTAACATAATAGAGTAATGATAGCAATTCCATATTTGATCACCATACTCAATAAAACCAGTTCTTAGATTCATAGTTTTATAGCTGAAAGGGGCTTACACATAATCTAGCCATTGTTTTACAAATGAGGAAACCGAGACCCAGAAGAGAGGTGACTTGATCTGACAAAATATACATAGTAAATAGCAGTTAAGATTTGAACCCAATGCAATAAACTTAATTAGAGGCAAACTCTGGCACAGTAACTACAGGGGAGAAGGGGAGTAAGAGTGGCTCAACATGGAAGGGAGAGAGAGAGAGAGAGAAAGAAAGAGAGAGAGAGAGAGAGAGAGAGAGAGAGAGAGGGGGGGGGGAAGGAGTAAAGGAGGGAGGGAAGGGAAGAGAGAAAGAGAGAGGGAGGGAGAGAGGGAGGGGGAGAGAGAGGGAGGGAGGGAGACAGACAGACAGACAGACAGAGGGAGGGAGGGAGAGACAGACAGACAGACAGACAGACAGAGACAGAGACAGATAGACAGACAGAGAGATCATGTGCAATCCATCCCCAGCTTTGCTTCTTTACTCCCCCTGGGACTTTGACCATATGGTCTCATCTCTACTAGGTAGGGACTGGCTTAACCATCTCTAAGACCCTTTGCAGAGCTGAATTCTATACAAAAGTTCACATTCTTTTCCCAGTTCTCCCCCACAGCCCCAGCTTTCCAAAGACCTGCCTGAAGCCAATTCTTGAGTGTCAGGTAAAAATGTGCACATCATTTTCCCAATCAGTAGATTGACAAGCATTCATCAGACCATCACCCCATGCCAGGCTCTGTGCTAAAGTCCTGCAGATACAAAGATGAGGGTGAATAGCCCTGCCTTCCAGGATGTTGCAGTCTAGCCAGGGGAGATGGCATTCCTATAGTCTGTTTAGCAGTGGAAAAGTGTTGTTTGGCCAGTCAGTTAGTCAATTAACAACCATTTGTTATTCATTTACAGTGCTACTCTGTGGCTTAGTAGGAGCTTAATAAATGTTGACTGGCTGGACAGCCAAGTCGCTAGCCTTGGTCCTACCTTTCTGAGTAAAAGTGTTCCTGGGCAGAGGTCAGATGGGCGAGCTCCCTGAAAGTTGAGCTCATGTGTCCCCTGCTCTCTGAGGCTTTGGGGGATCCCCCAGCTGTTGTGCCTGAATGTTCTTGCCTGTAATTTGTGTAGGTTTCATAAAAATGATAATGATGATGAGCTCTGATTATTCAGTGCTTTGTTGGCTTCTTTTGGAAGCCAGACTCATTGGACTATATGTATTTATCTCTGATAGGCTGTTGCTTTCCCAGTTAGAGTGGAAGCTCCTTGAGCGTTTTCTCTTTGGCTCTTTGTATCCCCATGGTTGGCACAATTCTTGGCACATAGTAGGTGCTTACTAACTCTTGGTAAATGATGGATCATCAGAGAAAGCAGCTGCTGCCATGCACTGAGTGTGGGAGCTGCTACTGAGACTGGCAGGAAGCTGGGCATCTCACCTGCTGGCTGCCGGTTCCCAGGGCTTTGTTTTGGAATGTTTTTATTTCTATTGTGTACAGCCCCAGGTATATTGACAGCAGGGCTTGGTTAATAACCACAGGCTGTCAGGCAAAAGACATCATCTCATCGGTATGTGGCTGGGGGCCTTCTTCATTCTGTAGAGACAGCAATTAGTTAATCTACCCAGGACTCAGCTGAGCTCTGGAGAAAGAGTTTTGTTAAGGTCTAGAGAAGGGTCTGAACTTCCCCAAAAAACCCAGCTAGACTACAAAGGTCCTGGCCACCATCTTTTAAAAAAAAACATGCACACACACTTTAATCACCCACCTCTCTCTGTCTGTCTCTCTGTCTCTCCCCTTTCCCTCCCCTTTCCCTCTCTCACTCCCCCTCCTCTTCTCTCTGTCTGTCTCTCTCTAACCTTAACTATATCTCTGGATGTTTTTATTCACTCCTTCCTATAAAGCCATTCTTTATGTGGGGGCAGAGGGGAACAGTTCAGAAACTGAACTGATATATTTTAAATTTTCTGTGCCCCACAGCCATAGCCCATCCACCCCTGTAAGTAAGTGTATGGATGGGGGAGAGAGCTGCCCTTTTCTAACTCTTCTTTGAGGTCACTATTGGTTATAATGATAAAAATAATAATAGTATATATATATATATAGAGAGAGAGAGAGAGAGAGAGACAGAGAGAGAGAGAAAGAAAGAGAGAGAGAGAGAAAGAGAGAGAGAGAGATAGAGAGAGAGAGAGAGAAAGAAAGAGAGAGAGAGAGAGAGAGAGAGAGAGAGAGAGAGAGAGAGAGAGAGAGAGAGAGAGAGAGAGAGAGAGAGGGAGACACAGAGAGACACAGAGAGACACAGAGAGACACAGAGAGAGACAGAGAGAGAGAGAGAGAGAGAGAGAGAGAGAGAGAGAGAGAGAGAGAGAGAGCATGCCCATGAGAAGTCTCAGCAGGATATATCCCTGTGGCTCAGTGAATCAAGGGCTGGCCTCAGAGTCAGGAAGCTTTGGGTTTGAATTCTGCTTTTGAGTCTTTGACATATATGAACTGTGCTGGGTGACCCTGGACCAGGTAGCTTACTGCTCAGTCCCCCCAGGTAATTCTCTAAGACTGTAAGCTACAGAAAAATGCTGATATGATAATAGTAATAACAACAACAGCCAGTTATAAAGCTCCTACTAAGAACCAGGCACTTTACAAATTATTTTCTAATTCTTATCTCATTTGATCCTCACAACAACCCCTGGATGGTAGATGCTATTATTATTCCCATTTTACAGAAGAGGAAACTGAGGCAGGTAGAACCTGCCATGGGTCACCCAGTTATGAAGTGTCTGAAACCACATTTGAACTCAGATCTCCCTGATTCCAGACACAGTGCTCTCTATCCACTAAACCACCTAGCTGCTCCAATTCAGTAATTTGCTTTGGTAGAGGGAATTCCTCACTTACACTGGTTTAAAGCATGATGCATGCATGTGTGCACACACACACACCGCACTGAAGTGAAATGGGATGATGACTTCCCAAAGCTACTTTATAGGCTAGAGAAATTTCTGTAAATGAAAAGGGTGTTTTCTGAAAACGACGGTGATCCAGATCTATTTCTCTTGCCCAGGGATGCTGGAGGATGAATCCCTTCCCTGAGAGCAGCTGGAGGGGGCTCTAACATCTTCAAAGTGAAATTCTTTGATTCTATAAAAACATCAAGATTAAGCAGTCTTTATTTTGTGTCATTCGGTTCAATAAGGTTATTTATTAAGCCTTTATGAGGCACTAAGCACAGCTAAGCTCTGGAATGCCAAACCAAAAACAAACTAATAACAAAACCAAGCCCCTAAGACCAGCTCCTGTGCTCAAGGGGGCTGGATTTAAACTATAATGAAAGAGCATTGATTAAGCACTTACAGTATGCCAGGTTCTGTGAAAAGATACCAAAAAAGGGGCAAAAACTTGATCCTTTCCCTCAAGGAGCTCACATTCTACTGGGGGAGACAATAGACCAACAATTATGTTCAAATAATAAAGACAGAGGAGGTGGAAGAACCCTCTCATTCATCACTCGTCATGTGATTATTTACAGAAAGGGGCCGCATTATTTCACATAATCAAAGTTGGCTGGAAAATGATTTGTTAAAAATAGTCCCAGGTGTGGCATCTTTCCTCCCAAGCTGTCATTGCCAGGGTTTGCTTACACACAACACAACCGATAAGTGAGGTATTTTTAAAAGTAACTGGCTTTTATGTGACAAATAGAACAGTGATTCCTAATGGGCCTAAATGAAGCATCAATTTGACGTTAAGGTAAGAATCTGGCGTTCTCACTGCATCCTTTTAGATACTTCTGAATACTCTAAGTCTTGTCTCCTGGGGCATGGTTAGGATTTACCCACTGATTCTCACTGTGATCCAGTAACAACCCATATCAACTCCTGTTATGTTATTTTTTAAGAGACATGAAAAATATGGTGTAAAAATAAATTTTAAATAAAAAATAGGTTTTTTTCATAGAGAATGTTGGGGGTAAACATATCACATCTCTCCTTACCAGATAATACTTTTTATAACTTCTTTCTTTCCTTCTTTTCTTTCTTTCCTACTTTCTTTCCTCCTTTTTCTTTCTTTCTTTCTTTCTTTCTTTCTTTCTTTCTTTCTTTCTTTCTTTCTTTCTTTCTTTCTTTCTTTCTTTCTTTCTTTCTTTCTTTCTTTCTTTCTTTCTTTCTTTCTTTCTTTCTTTCTTTCTTTCTTTCTTTCTCTTTCTTTTCTTCCTTCCTTTACTCCCTCTGCCCCCTCCCTTCTCCTCTCCTTCCCTCTCTTCCTCCTTCCTTTCTCCCTCCTTCCCTCTCTCCATCACTCCCCTTTCTTCTCTTTTTCTTCCCTCCCATTCTTCCTTTCTTCCCAACAGAGCTGGGATTTGAACCTAGTTCTTCTGCTTTTTGGTAAGGATTTGAATGCCTTACTTTAACACTGTTTACTCCATTTTGCTTAACTCTGAAATGATTTGGACATATGATTATAATAATAGTACTTACCTTGTAGGATGGTTGTGAGGATCAAATGAATTAAAGTGCTCTAAAAATTTCAAAGTGCTATATCCATGCTATTTACGATTACATTCTAGAGCAGAAAGGGGCCTCAGTTGACATCTACACAACCCATCACTTTACACTTCAGAGAACTGAAGCCTGGGACTGTTCCAAGGTCATATAGTCTTTTACATATGTATCTTACATGGGACATTGAAAGAGATTTTACAATGGTGCAGAAATGGACTAGGAAACTGCCATATGCCTGGACTTTGTACTTGTGAGAACCAGTTGTAAAGTCAGCATTGACAACTAGGCAGTAGGAACTGGACCAAGGCTCCCAAAGAGCTCTCAGATGGCCATGCTTTTCTGTCCCTGCCAACTAGCACAAAAATGTAATCAACGACCTTGAGGTGAAGGCTGGTCTTTCCCCATTGCTAATCCCCTGAGCCATCTGGTCTTAATAACACATGAGTTTTTAGGGAGAAAAATCAGTTTTGTTATTGTCATGTTTATATTAAAGACAAAATTAATTAATTAAGACAACTTGTTTTCTCTATGGCAAATAGCATTTGACTCAGAGCCAAGTCATCTTTTCCCTTTAATTCAGCAATTTAGAAATTATTCTTTGAAATTTCAAACCACTTATTGGAAGACTGATAAATCTGTGAGTCTAATCTTATGAGTTAAATTGGCTTAAGAAGGAGTGAAAGTGCAACATGAGAGCTAGAGGGGTTGGGTTCAAATCATATCCCGTGGTTTTTTGCTATATTATAACCTTGGGAAAGCCTTTAACTTCCCTTGGCCTTAGTTTCCTCATCTGTAAAATAGGAAGATTGATGAGATCTATGAGTCTGATGTTACCTAATAAGAGGCCTGCCTTGGTGGCTGATTCTATGTCAGAATTCATGAAGAAGGTTTAGGTTTTTCTTCATATACCATGGGAAGGAGCACAGAGAGTGGCCCAACTCATTAAGGGCCTCCCTCAGGTCCTGGAGAATAGAATAACAAAGGGAGGGCTCTCAGGACTGTCTTCCAGTGCATTAAGGGTTCTTAACCTAAGGTTTGGAAATTCATTTTATTTTAAAATATTTGTATGGAGGCAGCTCAATTATCTAAAGATAGAAAGTCCAGGGTTCAATTCTAGCCTCAGGCACTTCCTAGCTGGGTACCTCACTTAATTCCCATTGCCTAGCCTTTACTGCTCTTCTGACTTGGAACCAATATTGATCTAGGTGTCCTTTAATACTCACCAGCTGAGGTTACACTTCTCAGCTCTTTTTCCCATCCTCATCCCAGAATCGATTCTAAAATGGAAGGTAAAGTTTTAAAAATTTATACTTTTTGCTATTGACATTTCCATATAGTTGGTTTCTTTTGTAATTCCATATTTTATTTTATGAATTTAAAAATCTATCCCAAAGACATCTCTAGGCTTCCTCACGTTGCCAGAGAAGCCATGAATAAATCTTTCAGACCTTGAATTATTGGAATTTGAATCATGTGGACATAGAATCAGACTCTCCTTCTGCTTGTCTCTAGAGCAGAAATGAGCACAATGGATGGATGACCACTTGTTTTATAGAAGGGATTTTTTTTGGTCAGGAATGGTTTAGCATAGATAACTGCTGAGATCCTTTAGGACTCGGATAGTGTAGGAGCTCCTCTTTATTTTGTGAGGTATAGTCTAGGAAAAGAAAGGAAAGTCTGAAGCATAATTGGGAGACATGGGTATTTTGGAAGAAGAGAATCTGTGTTTGAGGTCTGCTTAGGATCAGCTCTTCACCTGCCATGATCAAAGAGTAATTTATATTTTAATAAGGCCCTTCCCATTTTAATCTAGGAGAAAAAAAATTAAAAATGTGCTTGTCTTTTAAAAACCTAGCTCTTTTTAATTTTATAACTCCTAAACACATGTTTAATGGATCAAGGAAACACCTTAATAACCAAATCATAGTAGGAATAGACTATCCAGCTATGCTGTATAAATTGGATTTAGAACTGAAAGAGAGGGGAACAAACATTATATTGAACACCTACTATGTGCCTGGCATTGTGCTAAGTGCTTTAATAATATTTCTTCATTTGGCAGAGGAAGAAACCTCAGAAGATATTTGATCTAATCCTCATTCCAAATGGAGAAACTGAGGTTGAGATAAGTTACATAACTTGCAGAAGCTTATCACCTATCCTACATTGAGATAGCAGCCCCAGGAGCCAAATCCAGGGTTCTAGACACTATAACATGAACTGCTGTTCCTCTCATGTGGGTATCCCCAGTGTGTACCTCAGTGTGGGACACACAGTAGGTCTTTATTCAGTATTTGTGATGGATTCATTGAACTTTTTGTTCACCCCCTTATTTACCAACTTCTACATCTTCTCTCTCAAATGGAGAAGATAGTGATGGTGATGATGGTGATGATGATAGAAAGGAAGAAGAGGAAGGAAAAAGGAGAAGATGAGTAAGTCTCCAAACATCTGGGACTTAAGTAATACTTAAATTGACAAACTGACTCTTGATTCCTTAGAGACACTTAAAATACTAGTCAATAATCAATATGTTTGTTACTTTAAATTTTCTAAGGGAAATTCAGGGATAGCCATTCCTTAAATCAGATAGTATTTAAAGTGACTTACTGTCTTATGGGGGTGAGGATGAGAGAAAGAGTTGAGAGACAGAACCTCAGCTGGTAGCCAGTATTAAAGGACACATAATTTTTTTTTCATTCCTAGACCTTCAGATCGTTGGTGTCCCAGTGAGATGTTTTCAGACTTGAGGTCATCTTTGTCTTTCTTTGACATGATGCAGAAGGGCCAAGGGAGCAACCTTTAACAGTTTTCAGAAGTTGCAAGCCATAATAATTAGATGGAAAGAACAAAAAAAGGTTAATAGGGGATAGAAATATGGGATAAGGGAAGAGGTGGTTTGAGAACTCTTTGTTGACATCATGAAGGGGTTTCCAGTCCTGGAGGAATTCAGTCCCTGGATGTTGAAAGAAATTGCCAGCTGGGGAATTGTTTGGTTCCAGGTGCTACGTTTTGGACTAGCCATTGATTAGCTAGAGAATGGGGCAGCCAGGAGAGTGAAAGGCCACAGTTTATGTCATCAGGGCATCAGCTAAAGGAAAAGACATTCACTTGGAGAAGAGAGCACTTGGGAGAAGGATTTGATAAGTGCTTTCAAGCCTTTAAAGGGCTGATGAGTAGGAGAAGGATTCAATTTGTTATTCTTGGGCCCAGGGGGCAGAAATGGGATCTGAAATTGGAAGTTGTTGTGGGAGAATTTTGGCTCAATGTAAGAAAAAAAGTCCTAATGCTTGAGGCCTAGTTTATCTCAATTTCAGCCAAATATTTGACAAGGCTCCAAAGCTGGGTTCAATGATAAAATAGAGATTTGTAGACTAGGTGGAGAATTGGAGATGATGGCTCACTTTTTGAGAATGAAAGGACTATGGATCAGTCAACAATTAAATGACTGACCAACCTCAAAGAGTAGTCAAGCATTAATGGGTCAATGTTATCTTCAAGGGAGGTCTATGGTACAGTGATCCAGGAATTGTTCCTTGGCCTTGTGCTGTTCAAGAACTTAATCTTTGGTTTGGATGAAGGCCTAAAATGCATCGTTGGCAAACTGGAGATGCCATGGATTGAGAAATAACTAAAACACTCTTCTTTGCATTAAAAAATATATCATTTTATGAATGTCTTCTACTGTCAGAGACATTTTCAAATCCATCCCTTTCCTCCCCTACCCAGAAAGCCATTCCATGTAGCAAAGAATTAGACAATTTTTTAAAAAGCTATTCAGGGGGGCAGCTAGGTGGCTTAGTAGGTTGAGAGTCAGGCCCAGAGATAGGAGGTCCTGGTTTCGAATCCGACCTCAGACACTTCCTAGCTGTGTGACCCTGGCCAAGTCACTTCACCCCCATTTCTAGACCTTATCACTCTTCAGCCTTAGAACCAAAACATAGTATTGATTCTAAGATGGAAGGTGAGTGTTTAAATAAAAAAGCTATTCAGCCAAACTAACCAACTCATTGACTATCTTATAGTCTTTGTAATCTTTATCACCTACTCATAGTCCCTCACTTCATCAATAAAGAGAGGAAGGTTTTTGTCTTTTCCTTAACCCTTTTCCAGGTCCAACCCTTGTTACCATAGCACACATTTACTTTCACTTTTTCTTTCTCTCTTCCAACCAATGTACCCTGTCCCATCCTTTCCCATATATGAGTATTAGTTAAACAAACTGAGAGTGTCTAGTGTGGAGAAGAAAGACTTGTCTCAGGGTCACAGAAGTAGAGCTGGAAGGTACCCTAAAGGCTGTCTGGACCCACTCATTTTATAGAAGAAGAATCTGAGGCCTAAGGAAGTTAAGTGATTTTCCCAAGACCACACAGGTAATAAGTGCCAAAAGTTGGATTTGAACCCAGGTCCCCTGACTACAAAGCCAGCATTCTTTTTAATATATGATATTGCCTTCCAAGTGGGGTAATCAAGACTGGATGAGCACCTGTCAGGGACATTGTACAGAGGATTCTCAGTTGTTTATGGGCTGGACAAGATGGCGGCCTCTGAAACTTCATTCTGGATATTTACTTTTGTGTTTCTAGAAGCTTAGCTTATTGTGTCCAGCCCCACATGAAAAGCATTCACCCTTTGAGACTACAAGAAGGAGAAAACCCTACAGGATCCTACAAACAGAATATCCCCCAAAGTCCTACAATAGCTACATCCATTGTAAGGGGAGCAGAATGGCATTCAGCCACTTGGCATACCAGTCAGCATCCCTATTGGACTCAGCATGGACTCTTATTGGGGAAGTGTAGTATAATAGAAAGAGACATGACAAGGCTCCAGCCCTGGAATTGTCCCCTCACAAGCTGGGTGACTTTGGGAAATAGAACAAACCTCTCTGGGCTTCCATTTCCTCATCTACAAAAGGCAGGCATTGGACCAGCCAAGGGTTGAGGTTCTACAAGCTATGATCCTGTGATCTCTAAAGTGAGAGGGCGCCATGAGCTGTTCTCAGAGGCACTTCCTGGTTCTGGCGTTTTCTACTTCTTTGGATGTATGCGTTTGTTTTTGTTTTCTGTGGTGCTCATACTGTTTCATAGATGTTAGTTATTCCTGGTGGTATCCCTGGGAGGTAGGTGAGAAGCAGGTGGTAGTCTTTCTACTTTACAGATGGACATGAATAGACTGTTTAAACTCTGTGTGCTTTAAAAAACCTCCTGGCAATAAATTTTGGTGGGAACCAACAAAATGGCCTGATTACTTTTTCCTTAAAGACCATCATGGTTAGTGGAGTCCGAAGTACTGGGAAAAATTGCATCTTCAGTCTGGTAGTGACTTAAATGATTTAATTTAGGGATATCCATCCTGCTCATCATTGAATGAATGGATGGGGTGGGCCAACAGTAATCCCCCCAAAACCAATCTGTTATAAAAGTCTGTGAAACTCATCACACTAAACCATTCTGATGCACATGGAATCTCAGTGATGAGAAAGCTCAAATGCCATCTGATCCTGGACACACACACACACACACACAATTTGGAACCAGAAGACCTAGGCTCAAATATTGGCTCTTCCATTTATTATTCAAAGTGACCTTGGACAAGTCATGAGTTCTCTTGGTCCTTATTTTTGAGGGGAGTTTGAGCAAATGACCTCTGTGGTCTCTTCTACCTTTAAATTCATGATCCTTTGCTTGTTTCCAGCAAATAATTAACCAAAGCAGATCTGTTCTCAAGTCATCTCTAATGCAGACCTGCAATATTACCCATTGAGTACATTTCTGATGAAGATCCTTCTGAATCCAAGTTCTGGAAATCCACCATTTCCCTTTCTTGGTCCTTGGCAAGCCAGTGCCAGACTGTCTCAATACTGACCTCGAGGAAGTTTGGGAAGAGGTTAGCTATATAGAGCCCATATAGACTCCTTTTTAAAAAATATATGCCTGATTATTTTTGAAAAATTAATTGAATATATTATATATAATATACACAAACTTACGTGTGTATATATATTATTTTATATTATAGATATTTATATACATATTTAAAAGAAAATATGAGTGTAGATCACCTTCATTTTTTATTACATTCCTTCCCTAAGTCTCAATCAGAGAGAGAACCATTCCTTAGAAGAGAGAATTAGGAAAGAAGAAGCACAAAACAATTCAAGGAAACTAATAACACATGAACCCCTTTGGACAGTTACCGCAGCCCAACTGTCCACATTACCCCACTCCAAGTCCCCTCCTGCCCCACTTTATAGAAAGGAGGAGGATGGCATCTCCTATCTCTTCTTCAGGGTTAAATTTGGTCATTAGAATTACACAACATTCCTGTTTACATTGTATATACTGTAACTACTGTGTTTTCTGAATCTGTTTTTCATCACAAGTTCTCCCTTGATTCTTCCTGTTCTTTATCTTGTATGTTGTTTATCACTAATCCTCTTCTCAGTCATGTATGGACTTGGAAGGATCGCTTGATGTTGTCTGTGTCCACCATTCATTCTACATATTCTGTTCATTCAAAACATCCATTTTGGAGAATACGGGGTTAAGGGACCTCAAGCGAGAAGAAACCTTGGAAATCCTTTAGTCTAGTCATTGTCAGTGGAGTCTAGGACCTCTGGGAAGGGCATCCCCTGGACCTTTTCAGAGAGCCCAAGAGGTCAAAACTATTTTTGTAATAATATGAAGATTTAATTTCTAATGTGGCAAACACATAAACAAAAGCTCTTTGGAGGGTCCTCAAGAATTAGTAAAGGCAAAAAGGGGTCCTGAGATCAGAAGGGTTTAGAACCACCAATATAGTCCAAATGGTGATTTTATAGATAAGGAAACTAAGGTACAAGGACAAATCACTGAACCCCATGATCCTCACTTTTCTCACATGTAAAATAAGGGGATTGGACTGAGGATTGATAATCCTTCCAATTAGGCAATCTGTGTTCTTATAGTCATTTGATCAAATTCATATTAATGGAAGTAGAGTAAGATAATTCACATAGTAAACATTAAGAAATTAGCATGTTTGAAAACAAGGCCCAGAGACAAGAGGTCCTGGGTTCCAATCTAGATTTAGACACTTCCTAGCTCTGTGACCCTGGACAAGTCACTTAATCTCCATGGCCTAGCCTTTACTATTATTCTGCCTTAGAATCAATATTTAGCATTACTTCTAAGACAGAAGCAAGCAAGGAAGGAAGGAAGAGAGAGAAAGAGAAAGAAAGCAAGAAAGTAAGCAGGCAAGAAAGAAAGAAAGAAAGAAAGAAAGAAAGAAAGAAAGAAAGAAAGAAAGAAAGAAAGAAAGGAAGGAAGGAAGGAAGGAAGGAAGGAAGGAAGGAAGGAAGGAAGGAAGGAAGGAAGGAAGGAAGGAAGGAAGGAAGGAAGAAAGAAAGGAAGGAAGGAAGGAAGGAAGGAAGGAAGGAAGGAAGAAAGAAAGAAAGAAAGAAAGAAAGAAAGAAAGAAAGAAAGAAAGAAAGAAAGAAAGAAAGAAAGAAAGAAAGAAAGAAAGAAAGAATGGAGGAAGGGATGGAGGAAGGGATGGAGGAAAGAAGGAAGGAAGGAGAAAAATGAAATGAACTTACCATGTGCCCTGAATCATGATAAATGCTGGGAATGCAGTGATAAACAAAGCCATGGTCCCTACCCGCAAGGAGCTCACATTCTAATGGAGGAGAGAACTGCAAATAAGGATGCAACTACAAGATATAAACAGAAGGTCATCATCAAAGGAAGGAATTGGGGGGGGGAAGGGTGGTATTGGGGATTGACTGAGGAAGTCTTCCCTCCAGAATGTAGAATTTGAGCTGAATCTTGAAGGTATTCAGGGAATCTGAGAAACAGTGATGAAGCAGGAAAACATTCCAGGTAAGGAAGACAGTCAGAACCAAAGCACTGAGTCAGGAGATGGAGAGTTGAGTTTAGGAATGGCAATCTGGATGGTAGAACATACGGAGAGGAATCAAGAGGGAAAAGGTTAGAAAGGCTGGAAGGGGCCAGCCAGGCTGTGAAGGACTTTGGATGCCAAAGAGAGGGTTGATATTTGAGTCAGTGGCAATAGGGAGCCACCAGAGTTTATTAAGGAAGGGAAGGTGACACAGTTGGCCAAGTCTGCACATTAGGAAAAAATTGGTCCCCAGGCTCCAGTGCCTCCAGGGCAGGGCTCCCAGTCTTGTTGTTCTTCACTATTTCAGGTCAGCCATGCCAGGGGAGTGACAGTCTCAGGTTTGCAGGTGCAGGAATAGGCTCCTTGCGGCCAGACCTCCTGGATCTACAATAGGGAACTCAAGGGAAGCCAGCTCCAGCTCGGCACACCTGCCCCGTTCCCCCTATGTCAGGTCAGAGCAGCAGCTGGCATGTGGATGGCCAGCTGGCTTGCTTTCCAGCATCTAGGTCAGACTGGGTCAGGATGTATAGTGCTATCTGGGATGAGGAGGGCAAGGAGGATGCTACGGCCAACTGCTCATGGACTCACTCGAGATGCAGCCGATGGACAGGGTGCCCAGGCAGAAGGGACCCCTGGCTGCCCAATGGGGGGGGATCTGGGTCACATTTAGTTAGAAAGTCTAGGATTTCAGAACCTCTGGCAGCCCCTTAGAATCGTTAGGTGCGTTCTGGACATTTATAAGTGGGCGATTAGGATGCTCGTCCTTCTTCTGGAGTTCAGAGCCTGCTCAGGGGCTTGACATCGCCTTTTTTTGTAAGATGCCAGAGATAATGAAGTGACAATGGAGCCAGATATCATTTTTCATTGGGAGGTAAAAATATTTTGACTTCCACTTTGGCTTTGCAGGCAGCTGAAGGGGGAGGCGCTTGGAATAGTTCTCATTCCATGGAGCCACATGTTCTCCTCTATTGTGAACCCTTGTCAAGATTGTTAAGACTTGCCTTTCAGAGGCAAAGCTTGGCAATATTTCTGTTATCTTTTTGTTTTGCTCCCTTTGCACTTGTGACTTCCCCCCAGCATTCCTCTCTGTCTCCCTGGAACAGTTCAACTGTAAGTCTTCTAAGAGGCATCAACCCTAGAGAAAGACCATCGGTCATAAGCTCCTACCACATGCTAGTCACTGTGCTGGGTGCTGGGGATTCAAAGCAAATAAGACATTATCTCTGCCATCAAGGGCCTTCTCTTCTAATGGGGAAGTCAACATTGTAGGCGCAGTTAGGTGGATTGAGAGCCAGCCCTGGAGATGGGAGGTCCTGGGTTCAAATCTGCCCTCAGACACTTCCTAGCTGTGTGACCCTGGGAAAGTCACTTAGCAAGTTGTTTGTCCCTTACTGCTCTTCTGGCTTGGAACCAGTGCACAGTATTGATTTTAAGACGGAAGGTAAGGGTTAAAAACAAGGAATGAAAGTCATCTTTTTTTAAGTTCACAGACTCTAGACTAAGAACCCCTGATGTCTAGCTGGGCACAAAACATGTCCAGTCCTAGCAGCCAGGGGAACAAGCAATGACTTCAAGTGGAAGGCGATGTTGGAGATGAGTCATGATGGAAACTGGGATTTCCAAGGGGCAGATGAAGGGAAGTGCTCACCAAGCATGAAGGGCAGCCTGTGCAAAGAGATGGGACATGGAAATGGAGCCATGGCAAGGAGAGTCAGAAGGCGGCTCTTGTTGGGCTGAAGAGTGCACGGGGTGGGTGGGGAGTCATGTATACATTCACTCAGGGAGACAACACACACACATAGAAGTATATACAAGATATACTTAAGTGTAGCCACAATATATTAAAAATAAATATAAAGGAATTAAGAAAGGGAAAAAATAGTAGCAAAGGAGATCAGGAAGGAAGTGATGCTTCCTTTCAAAGAGGTAGATTCTAAAGGGCAATGATAAGAAGGGATGGCACTCCTGGCATGGAAGACAGCCTGGGCAAAGCTATAGAGATGGGAAATGAAATGTTGGTGTGAGGATCTTTCTTTTTTCTTAGATTACTAGTTTTTTAAGTGGTCATTCTCAAGGACCAGACAAAGTCATATTTGAATGTCATCTTACAAAGTGGACAACCTTTCTATCCAAAAATGAGACTAGGCAGTGCCTGGATTTCATGGAGCATGTCAGGGTATTTCATTTTAAGGAGATTATTTATGAATAAATCATTGATTCAGGATTTAATGTAATTTCATAGGCTTCCTACCACATGCTCTGCTGGAATGCAAGTCTTACCAAATACCAGTGTTTACTGGATCCTGGACCTCAGCACCCTTCCTCAGAAGTTATCCTCAAAAGGGGTGATGAAGGGCTTTATGACTGGGGATGCGGAAGCTGTCCTGTGATTTCGAGCCGAAAGGAAACTCAGAGGCCAGCTAGTCTAAAGCCCTCATTTGACAGATGGGCAATCTGAGGCTGAGAGATCTTAGCCGACGTGCCCGCAGCCAGATGAGTCGTACCAGCCCCTTCCTACCTCGACATGTAGCATTTTGCATCCTGACAGTCATTTCTCCAACAAGCGTTAGAAGATGGTTTGGAATCACTTTCGCCAGGGACCCTTACAGATCAGGTCAGCTTTCTAGCTGGTTGTGGAAACTGTCTAAGTGTCTTCTGACCAGAGGCAGAGGGATGGCCTGGATGAACCCTGAGCAAAGCCCTAGCCAGGGCACCAGTATTCTGTGGAGAGTGGAGGTTGCCTGGGGAGGGATGAGGGTCTGCTCACTTCGAAACTAACCTGAAATCTTGGAGTTTCGAGCCATAGAACTTGCTTCTGGATTTCTTCTCTCCTCCATGTCCAGTGTATCACCAGTGCAAAGATGGAACTTGGTTCACTGGAACTGATCCCCCCAAAAGGGGACACAGAGCTCTGGGTCTGGAGTCCAGGGAATCTGAGTTCAAATCTGGCCCCTGATATTTGACCCCTCTGACAGCTATCTCATCTGTGAAAGGAAGACAATAGGATCAAATTAGCACCTTCCACAGCAGGTTGTTGTGAATATATATAATATAGGTGACTCAGTGGATTGAGAAACAAATCTAGAAGTGGGAGGTCCTGGGTTCAAATATGACCTCAGGAACTTCCTAGGTGTGTGACCCTGGGTAAGTCACTCAATCCCATGGCCTAGCCCTTACTGCTCTTCTGCCTTAGAACCAATATACCATTTTGATTCTAAGATAGAAGGTAAGGATTTTAAAAACTAAATATATAATATATATATAGATGCAAACATATTTATATGCATCATTTCACAAAGCTTAGAATCCTCCATAAATGCTATCTATTATTATTATTATTATTATTAGTCCTAGAACCTTATTCTCTGCTGATAACTCCTGAATGGGAAGAACTCTTGAGACACACATTTGGACATAGTATTGGTTCTAAGACAGAACATAAGGGTTTAAAATGTTTTTAATTAAAAAAACATACAGCATGGAGTCAGAAAACACTGTATTCAAGTCTCGGTCCACTCCCTTGGGCAGGCTTTGTAATCCTGAATAAGTCACCCAGCCTTTGAGTTCTCTGGACAACTCCAGGACTAATACCCAGTTCCCATATGCATTGGTAGAGGGAATTTCCTCACCGGGAGTCCTCAATGCCAATGAAATTCGAGATCTGACCCAAATCTTTTTAAAGGATAACTTGTCTTTGTGCTTCTGGTGTCTCGGGAGCTTCCAGATTATTGATTGTTGTACACTGAAAGCAGCTGAGGATGAAACGGGAGTATAGGTGGCTTGATCTTGAAGTCAACAGTTAAATGAAAAATGTACAGGTGTGTCTGACTTCACTTGGTGAAGTTGCTGTCCAAAGTTTTCTGTCTAAAAACAGAGTCCCCGAAAGCTCGTGACCATGAGAAAATGTCAGGAAATTAAGCTCTAGTGTTGGTTTTGTCTGGTTGAAGAGTTCACACCTGATTGTCTGATCCCTACAAGCCCAAGAGACCATGGAGGGTGTTGACGAGAGCGATGACACCTTCATTGCAACAGTTTCATTGGCCAAGTGTGGGTCTGCTTGAGGGGAGAGCAAGAAAAAGCCAAGAAGTTTTAGGCATCCCTCCAAGGGGCTGAAAAGCTCCAAAGTGGGTGCCATGACATGAAGGATTTACTAGATGCACATAATTCTCTGAGTTCCAAGTGTTTCCCCAGCCTGGTGGGGAATCTTTATCCCCTGTGTCTCTCTCCCCAACCAGCCTAGGTCATTGTGGATTTAAGGTTGTTTTCACCTGTGAAATCACATTTGGGGCTCCTCAGCCACTCACTCTCCTTGTTTTTTACCTGTGAGTTGGCCCCATGATTTCTAGCTTGACTGCCACTGGGAAACTATTATGAAGAAATGTACATAAACTCAGGTTACATCCATTCATTATTGTAATCATTCAACAAATCAATTTAGTGTGTGTGTGTGTGTGTGTGTGTGTGTGTGTGTGTGTGTGTGTGTGTGTAGTGCTTAGAATGGAGCTTCTTAGCATGGTTTTGCAGATACATTTCAAGGACTCAATGTGAGTGGAAAGAAATTCCATTTATTCAATATAAGTGGTTTACTTTGCAATCATATGCATTTTATTTTGTCCATGTTAATCCATTCCTCTTTGAAGAGACCCTTAGATTTCACCAGTTGACTAAAGTGGACTCACAAGACACAAAAAAATGTTTATGAAACCCTGACCTAGATTGTGTCAAGGAAGCATTCACTTTTGCATTTCAACTTAGAGTCAGAAGGGGCTGAGACATCATCTATTCCAACCTTCTTGTTTGTTTGTTTTTTAAACCCTTACCTTCCATCTTGGAATCAATACTGTGTATTGGCTCCAAGGCAGAAGAGTGGTAAGGGCTAGGCAATGGGGGTCAAGTGACTTGCCCAGGGTCACACAGCTGGAAAGTGGCTGAGGCCAGATTTGAACCTAGGACCTCCTGTCTCTAGGACTGGCTCTCAATCCATTGAGCTACCCAGCTGCCCCCCCCCAACCTTCTTGTTTTACAGATGAGGAAACTGAGATCCCCAATGGTTTGGAGGGCTGCCCATTAGTAGCAACTGGAACAGTTGGTATTTGAAAACCTTCTGATTGTAAATTCTGATTCTGATTCTAAATCTATCCTCCACACCATGCTTCATCCTTTTATTCATTCCATAAATTCAACATTCAGTGTTTTGAAGAGTTTATTATGGAGGCAGTTAGGTGGTTTAGTGGGTAGAAAACCAGATCTGGAGATGAGAGGGTTCAAATCTGAACTCAGATTCTTCATGGCTGTGTGATCCTGGGCAAGTCACTTAACCTCAATTACCTAACCCTTACTGCTCTTCTTCATTGAAATCAATACTTAGATAAGATAGAAGGGTTAGAGGGAAAAAAGTATACTATAGGAGAAACATGGGGCAAGGTACTGCAGGAGAGAGTACCTTATGGAGATAAGACCAGATCACTGTGCTCCTAGGGCTTTGAGAGAGGTAGAAGGAGGAAGGAGCAATGGAGATGACTGGAATAAACTATGCTGGTGATAAGAGCTTTAGAGCCTGTGAGACAGAGTTAGAGGCCAGGAAGATAAAGCATCTTACCTTCTGGATTCTGCTAGGAAGCCCAGAAGGAAATAGGTCAGAGCCCTGTTGAATAATACATGAAAACTTGTTTTAAAGTTTCAGATTAACCTTTGTTGATCTAAACCAATTTAAACACAATGAGGGAAGGCCTTGCCATTTTTAATTGCTCTGGGCACTCCTTCTCCATTCTTTCTCTTGCTTCCTTTCCAACCATTTCCCTCTCCTGTGAAGGGATTTTTTTTTTTTTGGCCAACAAGGCCATCACAGCTGTATTTCTTGAGATCCTTGGCATCTCCAAAATAGGGGGAAGAGAAGCCTTCCAGGAGTCAGTGGGCACCAAACCAACTTTTTCACTGGACTCTTCCATTATTTTTATAGCAGGAAAAATGTATTTTTGTGATTGTTCCTGGAAAGTGTGGAATGTTTTGTATACATAAAACACATGCAAATAAAGTCTGTTGATTTCTCCCTGCCCACCTGTTAAAATTATTTAAACAGTTCCTTCTAGCAAAGAATTGTTTGATTTCTTTGATGAAGCTATGTTGGGTTAGGGTTATTCTCTCTCTGGACTCAGCTCACTGAATTTTGAAATTGTTTCTTCCTCTTTTACAACAAGAAACTCTCAGGCATTTAGGCTTTGGAGGTGAGCCATCCATCCCTAAATGGTCCTTTTCTTTCAGGATAGTACAAACTGACTTCAAGGATCTGTAAATTCATGATTCAGTAGAAAAGACACAGGCTTTAGAGTCAGAGATCTCGGATTTGAATCCTGCCCCTGATACTTACTAGCTGTTGTGTGAGTGACTTTGGGCAAGTTCCTTTATAATTCCTACAATTTTGTGTTCTGACCTGTAAAATGAGGAGTTTGGATGAATGGGCTCTGAACTCCCTTCTATCTCAATGTCTCTGAACTTCTCTTAAAAGACAATCCTATCTGGAGGGTATTTCCTTCTTTGATGAATTCTCAATGACTTTAGGAGTTGCTATGATTACAAATGTCATCAAAATGGTAGACCTTCATTAAGCTTTGTTCCTAGCTAGAGTGGTCCAAGTCATGTCAACAGCCAGGGTGACCCATAGCCAAGTCGTTTTAGCTCAGTATAGAGCAGAGCTCTATAGCTAGAGCTGGCATTCCACTGTGGAATTAGCCTCAGGATCCATAAATCCAAATTGTTCTTCAGGTCCTTCCTAGCTGTGTGACCTTACACAGATCACTTACCTTCTCTGGGTCTCTGTTGACTTATCTATAAATAAGAGGCCTGACTCTATGGCCTCTGAAGTCTTTCCAGCTCATGATCGTAACTTAAGAGTTGCCTCCATGTTCCCATTGGCTATCATCATACAAACCGGGAAAGTGCTTGAAAAGGAGGGTGAAACCTGAGATGAGTCTTTATCTCAGTGATTGATCGGGACCCAGGATCCTCTGCAGCCTGCCTTAGCATTAGGCACCATAGCTAAAGGATAGGAGTGGTTTCCAGTTTTATCACTGGTCCTCCAAAACCAGAGGAGGATCTTCCATCCTTCAGTCTCAAACATGGCGGCCGAGTAGAGGCTGTTTGTGGGAATCTGTACCTTTCAGGTATCATAAGTGTGGGGAGGATGCTCCCTGGGAGCCCGAATTCACCCCATGGATCCGGCTGGGTGCCATGCTTCAGGCTGATCCCACACTGGAGCAGCCAGCCCCACCAAGTCTTGTGCACTTGCGATCATGAACTATTGGAGCGTGCCCAAATCTCCTGACTCTGCGATCTGTTCATTCCAGCCTGGCAGGCTTCTTCAAGGATTTTCTTTTTGCCAAGCAGGATTCCAATCCTTAGAGTTCCATTTCTTGATCCTAGGAGGGATTTCTAAGTGGAGGCACTGGAACATGTTTCTTGTGTTTGGGGGTGGGGGTGGGGTACGGCTTCCTGCATTTCTTATCCCGTGCCTACACTGCAGCTTTTTCCTGGGACTTGTGCAGGCCTTGAACCTTGCTGCTATTTCCCCCTCCCATGATGAATATTCAGGAGCTGCAGTCACTGAGGGACTCAGGTGGCAGGGAGAGTAAGGTGATTGAAGCCAGCCCTCCATGAAAGCCCCAATCTCCATATTTGCCCACTCGGACCAGGGGATTCCACTCGCCATTGGCCCATTCTGGGGCCATGGGCTACAGCCAGAGAACGGTGCCGGGACCCTCCGATGAATCGGGCATCTGTTCGGCACGCCAACACGATCACATCTTTCTGTGTGATGTGTTGTAATAAGCATGTTGTTTTTCCAAAGACAAGGCTTTCTGTAATCCTCTCTCACCAAATGCCCTGGGATTGATAATTCAGCATAAAGGACGCACTGTTGGGACCAGCAAGGCATGCATTGTTTCCTCCATCATGCACCGGGGTCTCCGGAGCAGAGTGACATTTGATGCAAAGAAATGTCTTTAATTTTTCTGGTTACCATCAGCAGTTAAGCTAACGTCGGAACTGCTCCATTCTCTTAGAGGTTAAATGCTTCTCCGAGCAGCCCGGCAGGGATGGATAAATTGCAGCCCTGTCCTTTTTTCGAGGGTTTCTAAAATAGATTTTCAGAATCGGTGCTGGCTGCTGGCTGCTGCCTGTGTGGTGACTCTGGATTTTTTCTCCTACGGGGGAGCATCCTTTGCTGTGTTCCCCCTTCCGTGAGAGGACTTAGGCACTTCCAGCTGGTGGCAGGGGATACAGCCACAATCCAGCAGCCTTCTCTGTCCCAGCTGTCTTTTTCATTACGTTAAATGCATTACTATGGCTGCACCCTTTTGCGAAGGCTCAGGTAAAGGAAGGTGTAGGAGGAAGCCGGAGACCAGGCGTTTTTCTGCCTCAGCCTGAGCTTCAGCCAGCATCTCTGCCTGTCTTTTCAATGCCTTCCTGCTTCTGGCCAAAAGGACTCTTGTCAGGGATTGGAATGTTTCTGTGAAGCTGCTTAAAGGTGCCCGAGGAGATCACCTTCTCATCTTTCTTCTCCCTCCAAGGAAGCTCTGTCTTTAAGGATTTCTTAAATGCATTATGGCTCATGCAGCATCCCAGTTAAAGAAAAACAGGGATTTAGAAATCAATGCTGAAGAGGAGACTGAGAAAAAAAGGAAGCACCGAAAACGGTCCCGAGATCGGAAGAAAAAGGTATCTTTCCTTGGACCAGGGCAAAGAATCTTGCCTGGATTCCTTTGTTTTAATCTCCTCTTTGCATCTGGCAAAAGCATGGTGGGCTTTCTTTATTCTGGGGGAGGCAGCTGGGGCCAGCTGATCAGAGAGATGGTGGTCCACAGGCATGGGATTTGTAGGGAAATGGGATGCTTTATCTGATTGCTGGATGATTGCGGGGATGATGCAGACACTGTGTGTTCATTTCACATAGGAATTGTCAGGTTTCCATGACACACACACACGAAAAATGTGTTACAAGGGAATTAAAGTAGTTTCTCCATAACCATTTCAAGGTTAAATGTGCCGGATGGACCTGAGGGCTGAAGGGAAGGCTCTAAAGTTAGCCTTGCCACTTCTTGTGGGTCTTTCTCCATCTTTGTGCAGGAACTGTGTCACATGGGAGGGCTCCCCCCCCCCAACAAATCCATGACCTTATAGGCGTAGCAGAGAAGTCATTTCCTGCTTTGGGGCTGTTTTATTCTTATTTTCCCCTTTATTTTCTCGTTTTGCCCTGATTTCTGCAAGGTGTATGGGGTCAGAGAACACTGCAGCAATAGTAGGCGAGAAGGAACTTTCTTTTGTCGAATGCATGGCGAGATGACAGATGCTGCTCTTTCTCTCCTGGGTCGTTATCCTGAATGCAGAAATTTCTGTGGCCCATCGAGAGCTGCCTGACTAGAGGCTCTGCACAGCCTGGTGTGGGGTTTGCACACTGGGAGGCAGAGCAGGGTGGGGGCCTATTCTAGGTCAGGGGTGTTCTGTTACAATGGAAAAGTCCTTGTGGAGTGTCTGCCGGCTGCGCCCTTAACTCAGACACCTGAGAACCAGCCAGCCCCGGGCTGCTTTCGGCATCTTCCAGGGCGATTCCTCGAATGGCGCCCAAAGCCCATGCTGTGAATACAGACTTGAGGTCGTAAAGCATTTTTATGGGGCTTTGTGAGGATCCCCAAGGGACGGATCCTCTTCCTTGGCTCTGAGCGCTGGTGCGAGGCAGGCACTTGCTCAATGACACGTCCGTTCCTTTCAGCAGAGGGGCCTCCTTGGGGCTGTCCGCATTTGGCTGCCTCTTCTCCTTTGGTTTTCCGTCATGGTGGGAGCACACCCCACACGCGCATGGGGCGCCGAGCCCTTTTGTTCCACGCCGCGCGCACGTTAGGGGGAGGACTTGGAGGGCTGCAGGACGTTAAATATAGACTCGTTCTCCTTTCAGCGGAGACGCCAATGAAACTTTTGGAGGATATTCTTGGCAAAAGTTCAAGCTCGGATAGAAATATTCCTTGCCGAGCAGGTTTCACGGGGCCTTGCACGGCAGAGCTCATGAAATCCCCAGATCCTCTCCCGTCTAGTTCTAATTTTGTCGTGTTCTGTCGGGATGCGGCTGTGTCGCTATGGACCTGCCCCCCTCCCCCTGATTTATCACTGGGCTGCCGAAAGCTACAGGGTGATCCTGGATGCCCACAGGTTAGAGAAGACTTGTTGGCCAAGCCAGCCTGGCCATGCCGCTCTCCTTTGCTCTCCACCGGGCACTGTGGCCGTGCTTGGGTCCATGGCAGTCCAATGGGGGAGGGATGGGGTGAGAGAAGTTCCTGGCTTTGGGTAGCAGAAGCATATGTTCTAACGATCAAAATGCCTTGTTATCACTACCCCAGGGCACCGGCAGCCCGAAGAGGAGGGAGAGAAATAAGGGCTCCCCTCTCTGAATATTGTCAGGGTCCCCCCCACCCCAACATTTCTTTATCCTGGAATGTGTAATAGCCCCAAGAAGGAGCCCATGGCCCATGGCTGCAGTGACCTCCATCCCTCGCAATAACAATGCTCCTAAATACACCAGAATTTGGGGAGGGGGGGGGGTTTAAGGGCTTTAGGTGGGACATAGGATTAAAAGGAAAGGATGTGAAAACTGCAGGCTAATCCTTCCCCGTCGTTCTGTCCAATGGACGAGACCTCATTGCTTCTCAAGGGCGAAGACTTCAGATGTGCTTCCTTCCCCCTCATGTCCAAAAGAATCCTAGTGTCAATGGAGGGCGTTCTAGAGTTCACAGAATTGTACCCTCATTCGCTCCTTTTCTAAGACCTTTCCGGAGTCCCGGGGGACTGTTGGCTGCACTGAGGAGGAGGAAGGAGGACTCATGCCCTCACGTGCCCCTTTGCCGCAAGGAAGGGCTGCTGGTATCTATTGTGTAAGCCAGGACGCTCACAAGGCTATTGTCTGTGAGCAGAAGGGTCCTCTAGAGTCCTGCCATGAAGTGTTAGTGCAGAGCCCCGAAGGGGACCTCCTTGAGCATCTCTTGGATGCAGGAAGGCTGGGGAGCTCCAGGCTCCTGGAAGCGAGGCTGCTCAGCTAGGACTCTGGCCCCCCTGAGGCTGGGCCACCTGGCCACCAGCTATCAGGGATTCTTTGCCATAAACACCCTGCCTTTGTGCTGGTTTGACATTCAACCTAGAGGGCTTCTTTGAAGGATCGGGTGAGCCATGTGTGAGCTCTTGTGAAGATGCAGTGATGGCCCACAAACTTTCTGGAGTTAGACTAAGATGACTTGGAACAGCTGCTTGTCTTATTCTTGGCATTTCTCACTCAGAGAAGGCCCAACACAAGTGAAAATTGTACCATCTGATGGAAAAAGGGAATATTAATGGAACTCTTAATAGATTTGGGGCTTTTATTGCTAGCCTTTGTCTCAAAAAAGAAAGTCAATAAACATCCATTAAGTGTCTGTTGTATGCTGGGCATTAAGCTAATTATTGTTTACAATGATTCCAATAGTGGCACTTTTACGTTTGCAAAGCACCTTAAAAATATTTAAATAAATATAATTTGAGCCTTACAATAGCCCTAGGAAGTAGGTACTATTGTTATCCCATTTTTAATGGTAAGGAAACAAAAGCAAACAGGGTTAAGTGACTTGACCAGGGTCATACAGCTAATAATGATTTGGGAGAAGATTTGAACTCAAGTCTTCTTGATTCTGGGTTCAGCACTCCATACACTGTGAATGCATCCTGATTTCTCTAAGAAAAGTGAAGGTTTCTTCTTCTTTCTGTTATCTTATTTATTATAGATTGCTATAGTTGATGGTGTCAAGAAGAGCTATCTTTTTCTTTTTTTTAACATTATTTTATTTGGTCATTTCCAAGCATTATTCATTGGAGACAAAGATCATTTTCTTTTCTTCCCCCTGCCCCCATCCCATAGCCGACGCGCAATTCCACTGGGTATCACATGTGTTCCTGACTCAAACCCATTTACATGTTGTGGGTATTTGCATTAGAGTGTTCATTTAGAGTCTCTCCTCAGACATGTTCCCTCAACCCCAAGAGCTATCTTTTTCAAAGCTTAGTTGGAGTGTTGAAACAATGAGAATACTCCTGAGTTATAAGAAAAGAAGAGAACTCTGGGAATGGTCATGACTCTGGCTATGTGGTAATCTCCGGAGGGCAAGAAGTTGGTTTTACACCTTTTGGATCCACCATGCCAGTGTAGCCAGGGCCCTCAGGCACAGGAGATGCTCAAACCATGAACCCCTCCTTGGTGCCATTGGCAACCAGACCTTTCTACAAAGGAGGAAATTCTGTTCACTTCTGGTGCAAGGGAGTTTGCGTTCTTAAAGACAGTGGCGATTGGCATCAGTTTCCCCTTTTTTACAATGTGCACATTTCCCCATTTTTGGCTAAAAAATGTTTTTTTTGAAAGAGAGAGGGAGATTATGGACCTCATTGGAGTTTGTGCATCCTTCAAAGAAATGGCTGTAAGTAGCAGAGCAGGCTTTTTCTTGAAGGTGGTAGTTGATGTCAGAATGAATTTGGAGAGATTACATGATTTGTCTAATATCATGCAGCCAGTCAATGGCATTCAGTGCCATTTAATGAGCATTTAATAAATGTTTCCTTCCTTCTTTCCTTCCTCCCTCCTTCTCTCCTTTGTTCCTTCTTTCCTCTCTTCCCCCTTTCCTCCTCTCCCTCTCTCCCTCTCTTTGAACTGACTGTCATTCTCTCCTCTCTCACCCAACACAAATCTACCTTTTTATATTTATTTTTGATTGAACTTGTGATTTAACTGATGTCATAAATTCTCAGGGTGGCCATACCCTCCACCAATCCAATCAGCAACTTGACTGTAACTTGTAATCCTAGAGAGATGCTTGAGAACACTAAGAAGTGGAGTGATTTTCCTAGAGCCACATAACTAGTATATGATTGGAACAGAACTCGAACCCAGACCTTTCTCACTCCAGGGTTGTCTGTCTCCATCTTTAGAAATGCCTTAAGGCCACATAAGAAAAACAGAAACCCTTTCTGAAATTGTTTCAGGCGAACCAAAAAGAAAAACTAACCACCTTGACTACTGCGTAGAAGGTTAATAGGGACATTTCAGATTGGGAGGTGGATTGACCTTGCAAAGAGCTTTTCTCCCCGAAGTGCCACTGAGATAGAAGTGACCCAGGGATGACTGGCACCACTTCCTTGAGGAGGTGCCCATGAGTAAGCATTTTACTGAAGGTCACTCAACTAGGAGTTCGCTCTTTTGGACTTCAAGACAAGTTCGTGGCTTTCTGTACCAGGCAATTCCCAAATCAGTTTTGACCAGTCAGTCAACAGGGAATTAAAAGCACCTACTTACAAAGTGAAAAATGGACAATCTCTGCCCTCCAGGAGCTCCTTGGGAAAGCCAACACATGTGTGGAGAAGTATATGAAAAATAAATACAAATAAACATGAAGCCATTAGGGAGGGAGGCCACTAGTAGACGGGAGGCTCACAAAAGGTTTCTTGTTGGACAGAAAGTCCTCAACCCTGTCTCAGTCTGGGGTCCAAAGACCTCCCAAGTAGTCAGTCCATGGCTCGATTTCTGGGGGTCTGTGGACTTAGATTCTTTAAATGCCATTATTTTCACTCACTTTGGCTTTCTTTGTCAGCTCACTTATTTTATACATTTATGGAGACTGCCGAAGCGATCCATGACCCCAAAGAGTTTTCAAACCCCTGCCAATTTTTGAAGATAGTTTCCAAACTTTATCTTGAAGGAAGTGAAGGGGAGGTGAAGAAAGAAAGCATTCCGGGCATGAGGGACGGATGGCCAAATACAGAGAGGCAGGAAATGGTCCGTGTGTGAGAAACAGAGAGAAAGTTTGGTCATGTAGGGAGGGGCGTAACTTCTAATGAAACTGGAAAGATAATCATTAAGTGCTTATTAGTAATAACAATAATAGTTAACATTCTAGAGAACTTCATGGTTTCCAAAGTACCTTATTTGATTTCTTGAGATTCCACGATGTGTCCTATTCTGAGGAAGAGACAAGAAATATATAACCAATGGTTTCTGCCCTCCAGAAACTTAGCATCTGGCTGGGGGACAGACACAAAAACATGTCAAGCTATTGCAAAGAAAACCAAATGTTCTCCATTGTGGTAGATGAGCTATCGATACCGGAGGAAGTCAGAGAGCATGGAGAGCCAGTGGAGCCAATTGGAATAAGGAAAGCTTCTGGAGGAGGTAGGACTTGCACAAAGTCATGAAGGCTGTATAGGTTTGAGGGAAGAAGGAAGAAGGATGGGGTTTAGTCTAGGTAGAGAAGTAGAGGGAGCAAAGGACCAGGGACCATTAATCTATAAACCTTGATTTGTTATTGAGTCAATTAATTGTTTCTGATTCTTCATGATCCCTTTTGAGTATTTTTTGACAAAGGCCATTTCCTTCTCTAGCTCATTTGTCAAATGAAGAAACTGAGGCAAACACACAGGGTGAAATGATTTGTCCAGGGTCACACAATTAAGATATGGAATGGTATGTCATTTCCTTTTCTAGCTCATTTGACAGATGAGGAATCTGAGGCAATCAGGGTGAAGTGTCTCAAACCATATTTGGACTTGGGTCTTTCTGACCCTAGGGCCAACACTGTACTCCCAAGCTGTCTGTCAAGACTTTATTAGGTGCCAGGCACTGTACTAGGCACTGGTGATATAAAGACAGCAAGGACAGCCTACCTTCTCATGAGGGAAACAACATGTACTCATACAGACAAACAGCATATATTCAGAGCTAGTACAAAGGGATTTCATAAAGGAGGCATTTGTAGATGGCAGAAGCAAGAAAGGTCTTCAAGCTGAGTTTAAAAGGTAGTTGGGGATTCTAAAGAAGGCAAGTGAGGAAAGAGTGCATTCCAGGAATGGGGGGATCAAAGGTCTGGAGATGGAAGATGGAATTACTTGTGTGAGCAAGAAGCAGAAGGTCATTTGGGATAGACTGCAGGTAGAAGGAGAAGAGTGTGTAATGAGCCTGGAAAGGAATCAATCAGTCATGTCCTCTCCAGGGAATCGTGATGAGATCTGTCTGAAGGGAAGGGTTCATGTTGCTGAATAATTAAAGTCACTGGAGTTGGGGAGGTCCAGGCTCAAGAGTCTTAGAAATCAAGGGCTGAGGAAGAAATAGCAAGCCATCGTAGCTTCTTGGGTGGGGAAAAATGTTGAGTGCTTCAACAAAGGGCTGAAGTGTGTCTGACTTGTGATCATTGCTGGTACCAGAGATAACTGGGAAAGCCAGTGGCTCTGCCCCATTACCATTCATGAAGCCAGATTTTGGAGCCACAGGAAATGGCCTTTCAGATTGCTGGTTAGGAGCTCAGAGAGGGATGGAGGTGAGCTTTGGCAAATTGTGAAATAAGGCTGAGAAGGGAGACCAGGCAAGTTAAGTTGGAAGAACTAGGGTTTCTTAGGAAGGTGTGATGTTTAATGTGAGCAGTACCATCTACATTAATTCTCTCATTTTGTAGAAAAAAAAATAACTAAGGCACAGGAAGGCCAGATGGATCGCCCAGGGAAACAAAAGTAGCATGTACAAGGGGCTGGGATTTGGATCCAGGTCTTTGGCCCAGGGATCCATTGTTTTTTCTTCTGTACCACTTAGCAGAGGCTGTGTTCTTCCAAACAACAAGGAAATAAGTTCCTTGAGGGCAAGAACTCTTTTATTTTTGCACATTTGATTATACTGTCATTATTTCAAATAGATGAAAAGAAAGACAGACTAGTCAATAAAGGTCTGTGGGACCTGGTTCTCCAGGTGTTTACTGTCCCCTATTTCCACAGTCTTGCCTCATCTTGGAAGCGAAGCAGGGAAGCCCATGTCTCCACCTAGCTGGGAGGTAATCTCACTCTGAGAGACAGGGTGGGAGAGAGAAACAAATGTTGATTTGTTAGTTGGAAGTCTTACATCCAGAAGTCATCTCTGTCATTTACTATGTGGGTGACTTTGAATAATTCATGTTACCTCTCTGAGACTCAGTTTGCTCATCTGTAAAATGAGGGGATTGGACTAAAATGGTCTCCATGACCCCTTATGGCTCAAAAATCTATGAAACTGTGATTTACAAATGGAAAACAACTAAAGAAACCATTATTTATCAGCCCGTTTCTTTTCTAGGTACTCTGTGTTTTTATTATCCGTTCTTGTAGAAAACGTGGTTCTCTGGGCACTTTGTCAAAGAATGTTTCCAAGACCCCCATAATTATGCATTAGCCACTACTGGTGTGACAGCAAAGTCAGGAGAAGCCCAGCTTAGAAGCCACTTTTGCTTTTCTTCCTATTCCAAGTGTTTAGCACAGGGCTTGGGCACATAGTAGGTGCCTAACAAATGCTTGCCAACAGACTGACTGATGGACTGATCACATTATTTCAGATTCTTTTTTTTTTCATCTCAACACCTTTATGTCATTTTGGAAGAAATAGTTCTGAGTTCTCTTTCTATGGATTTCATTCTCATTAATTTCATGTTCACATCCCAAACAACAGACAGTATAAGGAGAAAATTTTGTGGGGAAAAGGGGAATATGTTATTGAATTTAAATTGCATTGACATTAGATTTAAGGGTGTTTGATGGTGCAAGACTATGAGAGGTATTTAGTCCTGTGATTTTTAAGGGTCCCTGCAATTTGGGATCTGGTTAACGAGAATATACTTTCTGATAAGTCCCGTCAAAATTCTTTTCCCTCCTTCTTTTCCATGAGATTTTTTTCCCCAAGCCATTCCTTGAATCCTCCATAGGGGATCCATTCAACGTGCTGTCGGACTAACTCTGATATCATCAGGATGACCGGTAGGCTGTGAGTTTTGAAGTCTAGAAGGCCAGACTTGAAATCAGGAAGACCTAGGTTCAAACCAATCCTACCTATATGATTATAGGCTCCTCTCTTCATTTCTCTGAGATATAGGCAAATCCCTAAGACTGTGAATTTGAATGTGTTGCTATTTGCCTTGTTGGAAGGTGTTTCCACCATGACAAAACCAGAGGTCCTTCCCATATGATGGTCATGAAGATGGGACCTGTCTCTCTTCTGTTATCTCCATTCTTAATGACTACCTACTGTCTCATCTCCTTTGCTAGCCACCCATGTCCTTAAGAACACATTTTACATGACTTCATGAGAAGTATTCCCAAAAATTCAGATATAAATGAATGATATCTTAAATGTATTAGACAGGGGCAGCTGGGTAGCCTAGAAGATTGAGAGCCAGGTCTATAAATGGGAGGTTCTGGACTCATATCTGGCCTCAGACACTTCCAAGCTGTATGACCCTGGACAAGTCACTTAACCGCCATTGCCTAGCCTTTACCTCTCTTCTGATGTAGGTCCAATACATAGGATTGATTCTAAGACGGAAGGTAAGGTTTAAAAAAAATGCATTAGAAGAGATTATAAACTATGTAAATATGTAATGAATTTTTTGGAAAGAGAAGAAACTTTTATAAATAAATATCTGTTTTTAAAATTAAAATGTTTATATATTGAATATATGTAAAGCAGGGGAAACCAGTATTTAATTTAGCTTCTGCATGAAGGCAGTAATTAGAAAAAAAAAGTAGTAGAATCATGGCTTTATACATTGACTGGTGTATAAATTAGAACAGGGAAGGAGTATAGTTGAAAATACTACTTTGCCATCTTGCGCATCTAAGTTTTAGAATCAAGAGATATCTGTAGATTTACAGACAGTGACAAGAGTTTGGTGGTGATATGATAAAGCCTTATATAGCAGCAGTTTCAAAAACAGAGCCTTGAATTCAAATGTCTTATCTGGAATCTTTTTCCAACCTTCTAGGTTTCTTTAGGAGAGTTTGACCCATTCACTCAAGATCATGCTCTCATGACCTCAAGATAGCTAGATGATGAAGCGGGCCTAGAGTCAGGAAGACCCAAGTTCAAATCTGCCCTTATAAGTTGTGTGATCCTGGGCAAGTATCTTGAACTCTTTCAGTTTCTTCATCTGTAAATAATGACAACGCCTACTCATCATGGTTTTTGGGAGAATTGAATTCAAAATATTTGGAAAGTGCTTAGCCGAGTGCCTGGCACACGTTAGGTGCTATCTATATCTATCTATCTATCTATCTATCTATCTATCTATCTATCTATCTATCTATCCATCTATCTATCTATCCGTCCATCCATCCATCTATCTATCTATCTATCTATCTATCTATCTATCTATCTATCTATCTATCTATCTATCTATCTATCCATCTATCTATCTATCTATCTACTTACCTGTCTATCTATCTATCTATCTATCTATCTATCTATCTATCTATCTATCTTTCTGTCTATCTATCTATCTATCTATCTATCTATCTATCTATCTATCTATCTATCTATCTATCCATCTATCTATCTATCTATCCGTCCATCCATCTATCTATCTATCTATCTATCTATCTATCTATCTATCTATCTATCTATCTATCTATCTATCTTTCTGTCTATCTATCTATCTATCCAGCTATCTATCTATCTATCTATCTATCTATCTATCTATCTATCTATCTATCTATCTATCTATGCTTCTTCCCTTCCCATTAATTAATACTATCCATTAGGTGAGATAGGATGCTGTGCTACAGATTAAACATGGCATCTACTTCGGAATTGAAGGACTCCATTTGGGGCTTGATCAGCACCTTCTTGTTTCTCCACTCCTTCTGGGGAGCTGACCCAGGCTCTCAAAAGCTACATCCACAATGCCCCATGCCAGAGCAAGTCCTTCCAAGCTAGGGAGACTTCAAGTGTGTTGGCAGAGTCAGAGTCTGGCGAGGTAGCTTTGATGAGGCTGATCACCAAATGGCTGGCCTTCTCAGTCATGAATTTTTCAGTAACTCACAAAAAAACATACATGGAGGTCCAGTCTATGTGGGTGGAGGAAGAAGCCATTCTCATGAAACCCTATATCCTGAGATGATGGGAGCAACTAATTATTACTTGGTGGAACAGTTATCTCTCTACAGCTTTACACATTGTTCTCAAATCTAGGAGCTTCAGGTCCTGGTATTAGGTCTTAGCTAAATCATACCTTGCTCAGTTATTCAGTTTAGTCAAAAAGCATTGGTTATTTCCTTGCTGTGTGCTCTAAACACCGGTCCTTAATCTCAAGAAACTCGCATTCTAATTTCTGGAGACATGAATAGAGATTCACACTCTTATGAACAAGATGAAAGATTGAGCCGTGTGGGCTGGTCCCTTGTATAGGGAGACAGATTTATGTCTGGTGGACTGACTGGACCCAATGACAGGCAATAAATGAATTGATATGGACCTGGAGTTTAGTCTCTGGTGGTGTGCTCCAGAGATCAGCCTTGTACACTTTCTGCCTTGTGTCCTTGATGAAGAATGGCATAACATTGTTACCCCATTTGTATATGACACAGAGCTGGAGGTGCTGCTTCAAAATCAGGGTTCAAAAGGGTTTGAATGGATGGGAATAAAGGGTCCATCCCAGCAAGATGAAATGGCATAGGGACAAATGTCCAATCCTACACTTAGCTTGAAATCCTTAACATGAAAGTCATTTCCTCAATCGTTCCATCAGTCAACAAACATGTATTTAGTAAGCCTGTCCCTACTGTGGTCCAGGCCCTGGGCTGGGCTTTAGGGATGCAGAGACAAAAAAGGATATTTGTCCTTAACTCAAGGAGTTTACATCCCAACAGAGGGAGCACATGTTCATATCTTCATATGTACACATTAAATACAAAATGAATCCAAATTGTCTTTGGAAGGGGGGATCGGAAAAGATTTGGCTCAATGGTCTATGTTCAAAAGGATTTTGCCTTGAAGTTGATTAAAAGCTGAATAGGTACTGTCAGTGGGACTGAGCTGCCAAAAAAGCTCATTTGATCCCACGCGGCATTAATGGAAGTAGAGTGTCCAGAACAAGAGAGGTAATGACCTTGCTAGACTCTGTGCCAGGTAGCCCACTTCTGGAGGATTGTGTTTTGGTTGGGGTGTCACGTTTTAAGAGGGATATTACAAAGCTGGAGCGTGTCCAAAGGGAAGCAGTCAGAATGGTGAGGGAACTTGAAACCATGTCATATGAGGATCAGTTGAAACACCTGGGGATGTTTAGAGAAAGAGAAAACATGGGAGGGACATGACTGTGGTTTCTCCAAAATTCCAAGGGCTGTCTTGTCGACAGGAAGAAGGTTGGGGTTATTATGTGCCAACTTCCACTTGATGGCATAATAATAATGATAGTTGACATTTAGATAATGCTTTAAGGTTTACAGAGCACTTTCCAAACATTATCTCATTTGCTCCTCACAGAAAGCCTGGGAGGTAGATGCTCTCTTTAGCTTCAACTTGAAAATGATGAAACCATAGTAGAGAGGGGTTGCTGACTTACTCAGGTAGAAAATTTGACTTCAGATCTTCCTAATTCCAAGTCTGGGACTCTAACCACTGACTCACCTAGGTGCCTAAAATCAGTTTGAACCATCTTCAGAGTGAAATCTGTTTCAGAATGGAAAATGAGGCAGAGTGGAAAGAGGGAACATCTGCAAGACCTAAGATCAAGTCCATGCCTACATGTAGGAAGAGCTCAACCTCTATTTCTTTTTTTTTCAATTTTAAACATTTTTATATTGTCAATTTCAAACATTATTCATTGAATACAAAAATAATTTTCTTTTCTTCCCTCCCCTCCTGTCACTACTTACATAGCTGATGAGTGATTCCACTGGGTATCACATGTGTCCTTGATCTGAACCCATTTCAATATTGTTGATATTTGTGCTAGGATGTTCATTTAGAGTCTACATCCCCAATTATATCCCCTCAGCCCCTGTACTCAAGCAGTTGCCTTTCCTCAGTGTTTTTACTCCCACAATTTGTCCTCTGCTTGTGGATAGTGTTTTTTTCTCATAGATCCCTGCAGATTGTTCAGGGATGTTGCATTGACACTAATGGGGAAGTCCATTACATTCGATTGTACCACAGTGTATCAGTCTCTGTGTACAATGTTCTCCTGGTTCTGCTCCTTTCACTCTGCATCACTTCCTGGAGGTTGTTCCAGTCTCCATGGAATTCCTCCACTTTATTGTTCCTTTTAGCACAATAGTATTCCATCACCAACAGATACTACAATTTGTTCAGCCATTCCCCAATTGAAGGGCATCCCCTCATTTTCCAGTTTTTGCCACCACAAAGAGTGCAGTTATGAATAATCTTGTACAAGTCTTTTTACTTATTATCTCTTTGGGGTACAAATTCAGCAGTACTATGGTTGGATCAAAGGGCAGGCAGTCTTTTAGCGCCCTTTGGGCATAGTTCCAAACTGCCCTCCAGAATGGTTGGATCAGTTCACAACTCCACCAGCAAAGAATTGATGTCGGGACTTTGCCACATCCCTTCCAGCATTCATTACTTTCCTTTTCTGTCATGTTAGCCAATCTGCTAGGTGTGAGGTGGTACCTCAGAGTTGTTTTGATTTGCATCTCTCTGATTAACAGAGATTTAGAGCACTTTTTCATGTGCTTATTAATAGTTTTGATTTCTTTAACTGAAAACTGCCTATTCATGTCCCTTGCCCATTTATCAATTGGAGAATGGCTTGATTTTTTTGTACAATTGATTTATCTCTTTGTAAATTTGAGTAATTAGACCTTTGTCAGAGGTTTTTGTTATGAAGATTGTTTCCCAATTTGTTGCTTCCCTTCTAATTTTGGTTACATTGGTTTTGTTTGTACAAAAACTTTTTAATTTGATGTAGTCGAAATTATTTATTTTACATTTTGTGACTCTTTCTAAGTCTTGCTTTTAAAATCTTTCTCTTCCCAAAGGTCTGACATGTATACTATTCTGTGTTTACCTAATTTTCTTATAGTTTCCTTCTTTATGTTCAAGTCATTCACCCATTTTGAATTTATCTTGGTGTAGGGTGTGAGGTGTTGATCAATTCCTAATCTCTCCCACACTGTCTTCCAATTTTCCCAGCAGTTTTTATCAAAGAGTGAATTTTTGTCCCCAAAACTGGGGCCTTTGGGTTTGTCATAGACTGTCTTACTGAGGTCACTTACCCCAAGTCTATTCCACTGATTCTCCTTTCTGTCTCTTAGCCAGTACCAAATTGTTTTGATGACCACTGCTTTATAGTATAGTTTGAGATCTGGGACTGTCAACCTCTATTTCTTTAATGAAGTTTTGTTAGTGGGATCCCACCAATAAAGAAGTGCTTGGAATTCTGGAGCTGAGGAGGGAGGCATGGCCACTTAGAGAAATCATGTCTATTGCCTCATGTGCAAATTACAATTTCCATTCATAAACACCAGGAATTATTTCCTCTCCTATTTCACCTTGCTTCCCTTTGTTTCCCTTCTCTCCCTAACCATTCATTAAGATCCTACATGGCTCAGTTCACAGAGCTAGGTGCTAGGGAAAAGACAAAGACAATTAAATCCTGGGTTCCACCCTCATGGGATTGATAATTCAGTGGGGTGGGGAGGAGGGCATTATGTGTAAAGAGACAGTGATGAAGAATGTTCAAGGATTAGGAAAGAGAATAATGGATTCCTTTTGAAGGCATGGACATTTCAGCAAGTCTGAATAGTGACCAGGAACATCAGAAAGGGGATTTCTGTTTAGGTAATAATAATATAAATAATATTTTTATAATAAAAATCACAATAACATTTATATAACAATGGAAAAGATTACAAAGCATGGGTGCATTTTCTGATACAATCCTCACACCAACCTCCTGAGGTCAGTACTACTACTATCCCTAGTTTCTTGATAGGGAAACTGAGGCTAAAAGGTTAAGTGAAAATTTTCCAGTCATATAACTGAGGTAGCAAGAACATGAGGCAGGATTGCAACTGAAGTCTTCCTAATTCCAGGTCCAGTGTTCTATTCACCATGCCACCTAGCTCTCCCTAGTACAGGTTGGACTAGAAGTCTTTAGAGATCCCTTTCAATCCCAAGCTTCTGTGACTTCATGAAAGAGTATTTATGGTAGATGAATGAACAAATTCCCTCTTATAGGATCTGTATTGTAACAACAAAGGAATAACTAGCTACTCATGCAAATTCAAGCATCTATTTTATTTATAAATACATAGATAGATATATTTTGCACAAATATAATATAATAATATAATATATAAATGCATGTGCACATAAAGAACTGTATATGTAGGCATTAAAATATACACACTTTTAGATATCCATCATCCATAAAAAGAAGTAATTTATTCAATAGTAAGTTGTTTAAATTTCAATTTACTTTAGTAAATCATATACCCTAGAACTCTGTATGTATGTATGTATGTATTTGTACATCTAATATATAATATACATGTACATAAGGCTATATACATGTATATTATATATACGACTATATATGTATAAATTGTATTATGTGCATATGTACAGATTTCTCTGTAATGTACATATATATTTCTAGCTTTTAGAAGCCAGTGTGTTGGGAAGAGGGAAGATGTCTTCTGTCACGTCTTCTTTGGGCTCAAGTTTCATTTTTCTAATTTTGCAATGTTGGATTGGTTAGTCAATCAATAAATGGTTTAGATGGTTGTATGAGTGTTATTTCCATTTATGTTGCTGTAGCTGTACCAAGCATTTTCCATTCTTCAATTTGTATCAGTTCAAGGAAGTCCTTCCATGCTTCTCTATACAGCTTACAAGGAGAAACAACCTAGACACGAAATCCAAACCAAGTAAAAAATGGTGTCGTTGAGTGAGGGGAAGAGCATGGAGGGTGCTGTGATGGTCTGCAGGAGAAATAAACTGCTTTTGGTGCTCATTCAGAAATTCATGGATAAGATGCTATTTGAGCTGAGCTCTCAATAAGAGTCTGCTCAGTTGAATCAAATTTAACCTCAGTTTCTTCATCTGTAAAATGAGAGTTGGACAACTTAGCCTCCCTGTCTCATGGGTTCCTGTAAGCCTTAAAGTGCAGAACTCTAAGTGTGAGAAGATATTACAATTCAAATCATTTGCTTTTCTGTTTCCTTTATTGTTTAGCAGAAGCTCAATAAATGTTTTTAATTTGTTCAATTGACTTTTTTGTTATTTATCTCCTTTTTGTAAATGAAGGATGGAAAAAAGAAAAGGGGGAAATGGATGAGTTTTTGGATGGTTTGGATTCTTTTAAGGTGTTTCCTTATAAATCAGTGGCATGAAGGGTAGCTTTAACTGAGCCCTATAGGCTCCTTGAAAGAAAAACAAACAAACAAACAAAAACTAATGCAGTTCCTTCAAATACACCATAAATACATGTCAATAACCCAAACAGCACCCTCCATGCTCTTCCCCTTACTCAGACACCTTGGTCTTACTTGGTTTGGATTTCATGTCCGTGTTGTTTCTCCTTCTAATCTATATAGAGAAGCATGGAAGGACTTACTTGAACTGATACAAACTGAAGGATGGATATTTGTAATGGAGTAGGAAGTCCTGGATTCAGATCCTTACTCTTGTACTTGCTACCTATGTGACCTTGGGCAAATCTTCTTTGGGTCTCCAGTTGTTGTTGTTCAGTCATGTCCAACTCCTTGTGACCCCATGTGGGGTTTTTTTGGCAAAGATGATGGAATGGTTGACCCTTTCTATTCCAGCTCACTTTACAGGTGAGGAAACTGAGGCAAATAGGGAGGTGACTTGCCCAGGGTGATAAAGTTAGTACACACCTGAGGCTAGATTTGAACCAAGGTTTCTTGATTCCAGGCCTGGCATTCTAGCCATTGAGTCACCCAGCTGCCCCATCTGGGTCTCCATGACATCTCTTAAATAAAGGATTTGGGCTGGATAATATACAATATGAAATATTTTCCAATTCTAATTCTGGGATGGAATGATCCTGAGTCTCTACCGAATAGACAATTCTGAAAGACATTGGACACGGACATTTGAAGGCATGAAAGGCATGGACATTTGGGGACAAACAGCAAATCCTTTCCCACTGGCCCCTTTGCTAGTGAAAATAAGTGTTGCAGGGACTGATGGAACACCTTGCAGTTTCTGATGCAGATTTACCGTATACCTTGGATCCTACCATTCCTACTATATTCTATGAGAAAACTGTGAGGTATGGACCATATTTAGCCCATCATCATGGAACAGATTGTCTCCAGGACTCAGGCTAGAATTGAAAATACAGTTTGTAGGATGGGGAGAGACAGGGTTTAGATTATTTTTTTTTAACACCAGCAGCAACTTCAGCAGACCACACAAGAAAACTCTGAGAGGCCAACTCAAATTTCACCCGGTTGTCAGCAAAACAGGAATTGCTCTTCTTAACAGGATGTAGAGTATTCTTTGAGAGATTAAGAAATGTCAAATATTTTTCTTGGCAATCAGTATGATAAGTGAAAAGCCAAAAAAAAATGTTGTGTTTTGTTTTTATTCAAAACAAATCATTACATAATTCAACTCAATTCACAAAGCACTTAATGAATGTCTACTAGGTGCCAAGCACTGTTTGGTGGCACTGGAGAGGTAAAGGGGAAAAATTAAATAGTCCTGGACCTCAGAAAGCACGGACTTTAATAGCATGGGGGACAGCGTGTATACAGATCAGTAAATAGAAAATGCATCCCCCCATGCCTAACATGCTCTCTCCTTCCTAACCTCCCTATCTTGGAATTCCTATTTTCCTTCAAGGCTCAATTTAAGCATGAGCTTCTTTGATCTCCCACATGGGAATGCCTTCCCTTCTTCACTGACACGTGTCTTCATTGGAGTTTCTTGTATATGCCTACAGACTTACATTTTGTCTCTACTCTTAGGGTGTAAAACCCCCGAGGGCAAGGTGTGCTGCACTTTAGTGTTAACCTGGCCCTTGACACAATACCTAGCACATAGGAGGCAGGTTCAATCCATATCAGATTAAATCGAATGATTATCTGGGATAAATTCTAAAATAATTTTTGCTCATGGATTGTTCCTAATACTAGGCTTTTAAGGTTCCACAGATTTCTATGGGAAATCCTTAGTCTGGATCATTTGTAGACCTTGCTCCCCTTTGGAAAGCATTTCATGAAAAATGATGGTCCGGTTGGCTCTGGGAGAGGGGAGGGAAAGAAAAATGAGGCATGCAAACATAGAAAAATATTTAAAAATAAAAAATAGGAAAAATCAAAGAATGATCTTCCCTGCTTGCACTTCCGTGCCGTTGATTATCAAATAAAATGCAGAATCTTTATTCTGGTAGAAAAAATTATGGTCAGAAATAGATTTTTTTTTGTACTAGATATTTATCAACAGTGCCCATTTCTGGCATTCAAGAAGGTAGTAGTTTGGTTTTGGTAACTTCATTTTCAAATTAATTTAGTTTGATCATATGTATATGTACATAAATATATTCATATATATATATATACATAGAGAGAGAGAGACAGAGTTGAGATGTTGAATCATGTCCAACTCCATGTGACTCCATGGACAAAGCCCATGTTTTCTTAGAAGAGATACTAGATTGGTTTGCTGTTTCCCTTTCCAGTGCATGCCTATTTTATAGAGGAGAAACTGAGGCAAAGAGGGATTAAATGACTTGCCTACTGTGCTAGTATCTGAGACCAGATTTGAACTCAGATCCTTGCTGTAGACCCGATACTTGTAACCCCAGTACCACTTAGCTGCATGAATTTATATGAAAAATATGTATATGAACATATACATGCATTCATTTATTAAGCATGTGTATATGTGCTTATGTGTGTATATATGCATGTATACACATAGAGCACATATATGGATTTCTGCCCATTGTTAATGCTGTCACTGATTTAATCAAGCAGAAGACTTAGAAAAAGATATTGGAATAACAGGGCAGCTATTAAAGCCCTTTGTTTTTATCCCTTAATGGAACATCATAATATTAAGAGTATATGAAAACTGTAATGAGATTAGTTTAGATTAAAAGACTCAGAATTGAACTACTGCCCTTCAGGATTTATACCTGATCCAGTAAGTGATGACTGTCCACACAGCATCCTTAAGTACCACATCCCTCCCCTCCCCAACACACAAAGTAATGAATCCCAAAGTCATCCATCCCTGTGTGATGGGATCATTGTGAGCAGAGTGGAGAGGAAGGAGAGAAGCATTGGGAGAAGGAAGGCACAACCGCAAAGCAATTTTCCAAGCCCTGTTTCTGGGGAGGGCAGATTTCTCTTCCTTACAGCCCCTCGTTCTCGTAGAACCTCTTAGGTCTTGGGATAACTCATCCTTCCCTGCCTCTGGGTAGGTGGTTCAACTGCCACACTCCCTCAGTTACATGCTTGTCCCTCTTGTTAATCCTCTTAACACCATTGAATGGTCAATGCACTGGACCCCACAAGCTAAGAGAATTGAGCTTGTTTTGTTGGACCCTAGAAAGCAAGACTAGAAATGAGATGCAGATGTTGCAGAGAGCTCAGTTTTTAGTCTCCTGTAACCAAAAGCTTCCCAAGCATAAGAATAATCCCCCAGTGGAAAGGGCAGGGGATTACTCCTGCTCTGGATGGTTTAGGCTGATGCTGAATGGTGGTGACTTGTTGAGGATGATGTTGAGGTATGTTTCTAGGTCAGGTTCAGGCTGGACAAGGAAGAAGAGATCATTGATTTAAACTGGAAGGACACTTAGAGATCAGTGAGTCCAGCCCCCTTATTTTAGACGAAGAGAGGTGGAATATCTCCCCCAGGGTCACCCAGCTCCTAAGGTCTAAGGTGGCATTTGAACTTGGATCTTCCTTACTCCACATCCACTGAGCTCCTTGAGAAGAACAAGGACCCTTTCATCCTTTGTGTCTGTGTCCCTGCTGCCCAGGGAGATGCTAATAGTTGGTGCTTGACAAATGGTAATTTATGGCAAATTAGGATTTATGAAGCATATCCAGTGCTTAGCCCAAGGTCTCTTAGGTGCTAGTTGGCATACTGACAGTCATCACCTACCATTTTCTCAAGATTTCTTTCTCCATTTTACAATGAAGGAAACTGAGAATTCATAGAGGTAAGGTGATGGTAACACCAAAAATATGTCACAGGTAGAATCTGAACTCAGATCTTCCTGATTCAAGATCCAGCATGTTTTCTCCTCTGCCTCAGCACTTCTCTCTGTTTTAGAAAAGGCTTGGTGGCCATTTAAGAAGACAGTCACCAGTGTGACCTCAGAAAAGTGATCTTACCACCGCCAAATTTAAAATTAGGTGAATGACTTCAACTTTAGAGCTTGACTTCATTTTTAAATTTTCATTTTATTTTGGATGGTGTTGACAGTTCCCTCTTCTCTTCATTTAGAGGAATAAATACTTTAAATCTGTCATTTAATTCTAGAAATAACTTTTATAATTATGATATAACTCTATCCTTAAAATACTAAAAATTTCCCTTAATGTGCAAAAAAAAAAACATGCTCTGCTAAATGGGCCTCATTTTCCTCATCTGTAAAAAGAGAGGATCGGGCCACATGAACTGTGAGGACTTTTTCAGCTTTACATCCATGAAATATGAATATAATCTAATTTTTTCTTTCCTTTGTCATTGGGCATTGGTAATGACCACTGCCTGGCTGAACTTTCTCAAATGGAATGAGTTTCTTATATGTTCTATATAAATGGCTTCCTTTCACTCTATTTTCTCTCCATCTCCCCATTCTGAGTATAATTGGTATATTAAATATTGCTAATACAGGCATCTGATATTCAAATATTCATTTGTCTTCATTAGGACTGAATTGGTAAGCACAAGGATCTCTTCATTTTGGTCCCTGATTAGTTCCTGCAGGACTCCAACATAGCTGGCCTCTGATGAAATTGAATCTAATAAGTTATGAAAGGAAATTTCCCAAAAGTGCATTTTCTCATCTCTACATGATGAGTTCCCATCCAGTGAATTCACAGAGCTGAAAGTACCTTCGAGCTCATCAGGCCCAACTTCTTCATTTTAAAGCTGAGGAAGCTGGGGCCCCAGGGAGATACAGTGAGTTATATACAGTGACAAGATCACACAGCTAGCAAATCATGGAGCTGAGCTTTGTGTCTGCAAGTCCAGTGGTCTGTCTTCTCCATTTGGGACTGTCTGTAGAACTATAGTATGTTAAAGTCAGTTACTTATTGGTCTGTTCAGGTCTTAGATGGCCACAAAATGGCGGCAGGGGTGGCTTTGTTCTCAGCTGCCTGACTTGTCTGGGAATTACACGATGGGTCCAAATGGATTTTCCTGTGATTGAAATTAAAGCAATTACACAACTGTCTCTGTTGGGTTCTGGGGGCATTCTCTTTGATAGGTGAAGTTGCTCTTGGAAGGCCAGAACTGGATGGTGTACTGGAACACCAATGGCTTTCTGGGCTCTGATCTGCCTTCCGAGAGCCCCATTTGTGCTTTAGTGGATCTTGAAATATAAATGCATTTGGTGCTGGGCATTTCTCTAAAGTGGTTCTCATGATCATGGAAGCTCTATTTGGGTTCCATGTGGACCTTCAATAGACAAGGCCCAGCACTGGCGTGAGGAAGGAATCAAGATGCTCAAAGCCTGATTCTTTCCTTCCTCCAAGACCTATATTCAAAGATGAAGAATAGCCGGTGGAATATAGGTAAGGCATGATGCAAAGCAGAGAATGGGGTGTTAGAGGAAATGGGAGAGGAATTGCAGGCCAGATTTTGGGATCTTTGGAGACTGTGCACTGGCGTAGCATAATTCCTTTTTTTAATAGAATCTATAAAAATAACAAACATTATGGAATTTTCCATAATGGTGGCTGTGTTATCCATTAATCAGGGAGCTGACAATGGGTGAAAGTGGGGCACATTTCGGGGGGGGGGAATGTCCTGCTTTTAGAATCTGAATTCCTGGGATTGAATCCAGCCCTGGTTACTTACTAGCAGTATGAGCTTGAGCAAATCATGTGAACCCTTTAAACCTCTGTTTTCTCATTTCTCTTCTCATTAATAGGGGGCTGGCCGGTGTATTAGGTATGGTCAGGAAGATGGGAAGAGTCAGACACTTGCTTGACTGTAAGCAAGTGATTTAACCTCTCCCACCTCGGTTTTTCTCACCTGTAAAATGGAGATAATAATATGGACCTCACAAAGTCATAGTGAGTCTCCAAGGAGATAATCTATGTAAAGCTTTTTGTAATCCTGAAGTATTCTATAAATATGAGATGTTGGTCAAAAGAGAGGATAAGAGACAGATTTCATTCCAACAAAACAAACATTTCTCCAGCGCCTGTTTCATAGAGTGTGCAGTGCTGAAGACTGGCCTGGGATTGATTTTGCCTGGATCTGTGATTTCTTTGGTGAGAAAACTTCCTCTGCAATGCAGTTCTGCTCAGAAAATTTCCTAGAGCTCTGGGAGGTTAAAGCAACTAACCTAGAGTTACATAGCCATGACATGCCAGAGAAAAGACTTGAACCCAGGTCTTCCTGGCTCCAAGGCCAGCTTCCTGTGTACTATACTAAGATGCCTTAACAGAAGTACAAAGGTATCATGCCCTTTCGGTAGGTCAGTCAGCAATCCTTTATTAAACACTCCCCCCTGGCCAGGAACTAAGTGCTGGGGATGCACAGAAAGGCAGTCAAGAAGCTCACAGTTGAATGGGTGAATCAAATAAATATTCCAAACTAGACTATCATGGGAGTAAAGGGGAGGGTATTGTATTTGAAGAGGTCACACAGACCTGAGGTAGAAAGAAAATCCAGCATTTGAGCCTGTGCCCTCAGACTTCTACCCTAGTCTTCTTTTCTCCATTCTAATACTCTCTTCCATGGAATTAGAAAATGAAAAGTGATGATTTTTCAATGATTTCCCAAGACTTCTTGCATAGTCAAGCAGAGCTTCCTAACCTGGGGTCAGGGGTTCCTGAAGAGATTTCAGGAGGTCCAAACTCACTAACCTTTAACTGCAATTTAGCTTTTTCTTCATTTATGAATGTGGATAAGTACTGTTCTGAGGAGGAGTCCATAGGCTCCTCCAGGCAGCCCAAAGCGTATATGTAGAACCCCAAGGAGTGAACCCCTGCTTCTATTACCAGAGTGTACCAGTAATTGGGCACAGGAAGTATTTGGATGAGGGTCCATCCTTGCTAATGTCCTCTCTTTCCCCAACCCCTTCAGGGTGGCTGACCTTGGTAGCTTTTTGGTAGCTCACCCACTGTGAGAATGGGAATGGAACTCTGGGGAGAGGAGTTGCCCAGAGATGACTTCCTGAGGGATTTCTTCTCTCCTCTTACCAATCAGAACTCTGATGGATCGGGTCCTTCCTGGATATTCTTTTGGTCTGTATTCATTTAATTTCCCCCCTATAATGAGCTATAATAATGGGCATGATATGAATCTCTTTGGGTCATCTTGAGACTACAGCTGATAAAAATCCCAGTGATTAGAAAGAGAACCTCCTCCTGTTTGTGTGTGTGTCCCAAGAGAACCGCAGCCTGCCCATCTGATACTTGATTTCATTTGCCACCTGCCTCCGACCCCCATCCCCATCCAGAGCACACAAAGAGAAGGAAAGCTGAGTTAGAGAAACTGGTTTCTTTTGAGCAAATACCGTGAGTGAGCTAAGAAATGAGGAAGGGGATCCAGGGCAGTTTCTGCATTTAGACTTGTGGGACTTGCTGTAGAGCCTCAGTCTGAAATCCAGAAGGAGATGAGAATGGAAAATTGGAGGTTCACCATTTATGCTTCTTAACAAACAGGGAGAGTTTCAGTCTTTCTGGCATGGCTCCTGGTGGTCCTCACACTTTGCTCACCACCCATCAGGGGCAGCCTAAGCTCAGTGGTGGTAATAACAGCAGCCCCACTCATGCTCACTGTGGTCTTGCCCCCTCACTCTCATTTTCCCTATGATGCTGCAGAAGAGTTGAGAACTCTACCTCTGAAGACTTGCCCATTTCCCACTTCCTGAGAGAAGAATATCTTTTCTAGGAATCATTGCCTCACAGTCCTCAGAGGAGAAACAAAGGAAAAAGCAGTCAGGGCTGTCCTAGCTGATAAAAGATCAGGCAGAGATGGAGACGTAGAGACAAAGAGAGACACACAGAGAGGGGAGGAGGAGGAAAGGAGAAGAAAGGAAAAAAGAGAGATACAGAGAGGTGGACGGGAGGTAGCTATGCAGCCAGTGTTCTATAAGGTATTGTTTGGTTGGTTTTGTTTTGTTTTCTTTTTTATTGATTCTGGGCATGAAGAACAAAATGCTACCTTGGAGCATATGTGTCTGCTCCAGTCCTTTTATATACCAAGGTCGTATTACTAGGGCATGATAAAATATCAGACACAGAGGAAATTGAGCTCCCATAGGTGGGGGCTCAGGAGTTCATTCTAATTGAGTAAATACACACTAGACTAAATTAATGAGATCATAGTCACTTAGGAAAAGATGGGGCTGGGGGATAAAGAATCCACTTTTTCATTCAGCACCATAGAGAGCTCCTTCTTTCCCCAGAACTCTCCTTTGGTTGGGTGGAGGCTGGGGGAAGGGTGGGAGATAGCTAGAGTAAATAGTGGACTAACCAGGACTTGGCCATTTGGGGTGAATGGGATCCAGTTAATGGTTAGCAACATCACTTGATGGTAAAATACAGATGTGGAAACTGATACTTAAAGAGGTCAAATAACCTTGGTCAAGATCCTACAGGTGGTCAGTCCCAGAATCAATCTAGGTCCCTCTCATTATAGGTACTAGGTTCTCTCCACTACACAATTTTTCTGCTCATAGTAAGAACTTGCATGAGGAGAGAAGACTAACAGAAAGAATTTTCTAAAATTCATCTGAAAGGGTCTCTTTTGTCCCAGATCTGGAATATATTTCTGTTCATGTGGAAGATTTTTTCATTCCTAAGATTTTACCAAAAAAGCAAATGGTATCTCCATATATCATCTAATGAATATTTATGAGTGACATGTAATGCATGCAAAGGAGATTTAGGCTCCATTCTTAGTTTCTGTGCTGACACAATCACAGATATCCTCTCTTTGAATTGTACTTCTCTCTTGCATACATAAGAAACTCCTGTTTTTCTCTGAAGCCATTGCAGTTGACTGATTCATCAAAGGATCTGTGATCTCAGCAATGTGGATCTTTCTTCCAATGGCACCAATTGCTCCCTGTCTTGTTCCCCTCACCATTCCTTTTCATTTCATGTGACCCTTGTATATTCAAGTCATCCAGAGGCAGATTCTCTGGCTTACTGGGGCCCTTCTACAACTGTAAATCTTTGCCCATAATGTGAATATACCAGAATAGTGTCTCTGAGCTGACCATGGGTTATCCATGGGTTATCCATGGCTCTTGCCACCCAATGAGTTTGCCTCATTTATTAATGACACATCACTGGAATGATTCTCCACATGTTACTTCTTCCACAAAAGTCATTGTTGCTAATAAACAACAGCTTAGTCCCATCTTATGTGCCTTTTTCCATTTCCCTTCATGGGGAAGTTCATTTTGACTTCTCTGGACACTCTGATGTACTTTTAAGCCATACAAACAGCGTCAGGATGAGATTCAAAATGGTGGTCCATGGGAACTTCGAGAGGCAGCTTGGTAGCTGTGGGAAGTCTGTAGGCTACATCATCAGAGGTTCAGATTTCGAATCTCTTCTCCTTGATCCTCTTCTATCTTTGTGACCTTGGCTAATGGACTTAGCTTCCCTGGACCTCCATTCCTTATCTGTAAAGTGAGGTAAGTTGGTCAGATGGCCTTGAAGGGCCCTTACAGCTCTACAAGTCAGATTTTCTGACCTAACATCAGCTCTCAAGAGTGTCTAAATAACTTGTTGGCTGCCTGTGAGGGTATTCATTAAATCCAGGTTAGATCCATTACTTGTGCTCCTCTCACTTGCTTCACAATTAGGCTGGCACAGCTTTAAGCATTATTCAAGCTCTGGTAGGTTCTTGTCTCACTCCTTCCTTAAAGGGATTTTCTTCTCACTCCAACCCCAAGGGTTACCATCCCTGTTTGCTCTTTTATTCAATCCTAGAATTAAGAATTGAAAATGAGCTCAGGGGTCATTTAACTCAGCCCTCTCATTTTAAAACTGCTCCTTGAGACCTGAAACCATGTAAATTTAAATAAAGGGTGAATATTTTATGCACTAAAAATTAGAGACATCTATAGTTGAGGCCATGACAGGTACTGTGATTCTTGATACTGAGTTCTCATGGGCCCCCACCCCAACCAGGATGCTTCATGTTCTACTTCTGATTAGAAAGAATGCTAAACAAATGTGCCATCAGAGGCTTAGAACTGGAGGAATCCTGAAGGACATTTATACCAACCCTTTCATTTAAAACTTGAGTAAACTGAGGCCCAGAAAATGGAAGAGACTTAGACAAGGTTATACCAATGGGCAAAGGCTTTCCAATTTCCAATTCAGAAGACTATGAAAGAGGGACCATGAGGATTAATAGGAGTGGCCTGTGGTCAGGAATTTGTCCTATTTTGGAAACTTGCCAGCTGCTTTTTGTGGAAGGGCAAGTCAGTTAGCATTTCTGAGCCTCGGTTACCCCATTTGTAAAAGAAAGTTGATAATACCTACAGAATGTACCTTCCCAGGAGGTTATGATAATTAACTGAGATAATGTCACTTTGTAGATGTGAATCTCATTCAGTAATAAGATGATCACAGCAACTTTGTGAGCCAGGTGCTTTCATTATACCCATTTTACAGATGAATAAACTGAGGCTAGGAAGAGGCTAAGTGACTTTCCCCAAGTAACATAGCTAATATATGAGGAGGATTTAAATTCAGATTTTCTTGGCTTTTATAGTCAACTACCTGCCTAACATATATAAAATATTTCACATATGTTAAAGTATTATATGAACAAATTATAAAAATATAATATATTTAATACATATATTCATAATAAAAATAAATAAATAGAAATTTTAATTTAAAGAGATAATGTCAGTAAAGCACTTTCTGAGTTATATAAATTCCAGTATTTGCTGTTTATTGATCTGTTGAGACATACCATTTCCCTGCATCATTTAACCAACATTTATTTAGCATCAACTCTGAGCCTAGCACTGATCTCTTTCTACACTTTCCCCACCCTCTTCCAACTTGCTCAACCTCCATTGCCTAGCCCTTATCATCACTCTTCTGCCTTAGAATTCACATCAATTCTAAAGGGTGTTTTTTTTTTAAATCCTTACTTCCTGTCTTAGAATCAATACTGTGTATGGGTTCCAAGGCAGAAGGGCAGTAAAGGGCTGGGCAATGGGGGTTAAGTGACTTAACCAGGGTCATGCAGCTAGGAAGTACCAGACACCAGATTTGAACCCAGGTCCTCATGACTCCAGACCCAGCACTCTTCCACTATGCTACCTATATGCCCCTTGAACAGCAAGTTCTAAAGAAAAGACAGTCTTGAATTGAGTTATTGAAATGGCAACCCAAAATATGAGGAATTATCAAATAGAGACTTTTTTAAAAAGCAGATTTCAAATGTAGTTGTCCAAAAGTTAAGCACACAATTTGCTTTTTGGGGCTGTGTCCTTGAGAATGGAATCCTCAGACAGAAACCGGGGTAGAATGATGGCAACAGCCTCAACCATTGGCCAGGTTTATTGTGGAACGGAATGAAGGGGAAACAGACACATCGGTTTGATCTATGGAAGCCCATTTCTGAGACACTCAGCAGTTCTTGGAAGTGAGAATTTTGGATAGTCTATTATTGCCTTTTTTTTTTACTAAAATGTTTTCTTTTGTGCTGACTTGGGAGTTTAAGTCTATCTCAGCTAAATGAAAAAATTCCAACCTCTGTGTCCACAGAGGGAATTAGACCTCCTGGTGTTCCTGTGGTAAACACAGAAACGGTGTGGTTTGTTCTAAATCTTTATAGGAAATTTGGAGGCTGTTGATTTCACAGCGAAAGTCACTGACCAGGTCTGACCATAATATCTCTGGCACCCAACAGTGGCCCATGGGCTCTTACTAAAACTTATGACTTTGTCTACCCATTGCTTGTGTTAGTAAACACACACACACACTCACTCATACACACTTCTAAATTCTTTACACACCACTTGGTTATTTACCAGTAAAATGTGGGACTGTTTTATTTTTGTCTTGGTAAACCCAGCATTTAATCCAATGGTAGTACAAAAGGGTGTTGATAAATGTTTATTGATCCAGGTAAAACCATTTTAGCTCACTTTCCCTTTTGTACTTTCCTGTTCTGAGGTTAAAACCAGAAAATGACAAGTCAAGAATTAATTAAATAATTTCTCTTTCATAGAGTAGTGAGTATTGTATGATATAAATACCTCTGACTCTAGACTCCAAAGATATGGATTCAAATCCTGCCTCTAAAAATTATTACCTTAAATATGACCTTAGCAAGTCACAGCTATTTGTCCCTCATGATCCTCAACTGGAGGGATGTCAGCTGGCAGCTTTTCTCCATCTAGTTACCTGTGACCTAGGAAATTGTTCACATGTTATCCCCTCAGAAAAGTGATCTCAGGTGAGCTAATTTGTCAGAAATCATCGGTCCCAGAGCTAGCTTTTGAACCCAGATTCCAAATCCAATGCTTTTCCTGGCTTCATGGCAAAGCACACATGGGATTGATCCCACATCTCCCTCTGACACCACAGAGCAGTTGTTGTCCCAGATAGCATCATCAAATTGTTTTCTATGGCTTTCTATTTCAGCTGTGTGTGCTGTCTCTACCCTACTCTGTGCTTGGCATCCTTTCTCTCCAGTCATCAGGGTAAAGCACTCACTATGTGTGGGGACATTGTGCTACATGCTGGAGATTCAAAGAAACACAAAAACAAGGTCTCTTACCCAGAAGGGTTCATTGTCTGCCTTCTCAGAGCTAGCTGTGTCCACTGGCAACATTGTCGTTCTTGGAAACTCTTTTAATATGGTACTAAAGACTAATGGATGACCATACCCAAGCTGGCAGCCATCAGAAGAAAGGAGAATGTGTCAGGTCAAGGTTTCTCTTTGCTTCCTGTATCTGGTGCTCAGGAAGACTCTAACTAGCTGTATGATTCTAGTCAAATCATTCAACTTCTGTCTGCCTCAAGGTCCTCATCCATAAAATGGGGATAATATTAGAATTTCCCTCCCAGGATTGTTATGAGCATCACATTAGTACTGTTTGTTAAAAATAATAAATCTTCAGGCTTGATATTTCTTAATCCCAGGTGTGATCTCTTCCCCACCCCAAGACTTTATTATTTTTTTTCCTTCTTCTAAACCTTTGTGTAATTTGCTTGCATTGTAGAGTATGTCCTTATTGTGTTAGTCTTATAACAAATAACAATTCTTAAGGGATCTCTTTACAGTAGGAAAATGGCTTTTAACTTTTTTATATTATTTTTAACATGAACATGCTTGATTCTCAGGTCAATGTTTGACATCCACGAACTGGTGGAAATCTAGCTTTTCCAAACAGCAGCTCAGTGATTTTTACACATCCCTATTTTTACTGAAAGAGGGACTCTAAGTAATATTTTAAGTTATGATCATAAAGACTTCTGGCAAGAATATTGAAATGCTCTCAGAGTACCTTAGGGGAAAGGCATGCATTTTTCTCCAACAAATGTTTAGAAAATTGTCCACCTATCATTCATCTCTGGAAGTCAATATCATCATTCAATTCCATTCAGTCCAATAGACACTCATTAAGAACCCAGGAAGAGATAGCTAATGTATAGAAGCTGGTCTTGGGGTTAGGAAGACCTGAATTCAAGTCCCACTTCTCTGGGAAAGTTCTATATCCTTTCAATTCGCTAAGCAAAGTTTTAGAGCAGGAGCAAAATGAAATCTTTAGAAGGAGGCTTTCTTTGTTAGAAGTTCCCTACCAAATGAAATTACAAAATGATTGGAGGAAAAAGTACTGACTACAGTATGTATTGAGCACTTGCAATCATGGGTAAAAATGAAATAATGCTTTCCTCTGAAGGAATTATAGGCCCTGATAATCAGAGCATTTCATGTATTATAAGTCTAGTAAAAATGTCATGGGTTCTGAAATCAAAAGATTTGGGTTCATATCTTTGGTGCTTACTCTCTGTGTGACCTTGGGCAAGTCCACTTAATCTCCCTTCATCTCAGTTTTCGCACCCATAAAATGAAGGGTTTAGACTACGTCTCCACTCTAGACTCATGACCTCATCCAAAGTCAAATAGTTTAGTTAAGTCTCACTTTATATAATAGTAACAGACAAATGCAGCAGAATAAGACTTTTTAAAAATTTGATCAAACTCCTTCACCCTAGAGTGATAGGATTTTTTAAGGAGACCCCTTGGAGAATCCTTTCTTGAGGAGATAAAACTGTGCCTTAATTTACTCATCATACAGGTTCAGATATCTGAATATTATTAGGTTGTCTTGTCTTAAAGACGTATGTCCCTGTGGATGCGAAGGAGGGACAATATATAACCCTCCAGGCAAGGACTCTCAGACCCCAGATATTATTGAAGGAAACTGCAGAGGATATGACTGATTCATATTGGTGTGGAAGCCTTACAAGTCCCTGTGCCAGGATTAGAAATGCAGCAGGCATCCACAGTCCAAAATTTTAGCTTGGGTTTGTAATTTACTGCAGAGATTTTAATTGCAAGAGAGTTGATATTTACTATCATCTCATAACAGTAAAGTGCTCATTGTTTCATAAACCCACATGGTAATGACTGAGTAATGTGTGCTAATGAAGCCTTGGAATGTGGCTTCAGGAACCCTGTTGTTTTAATCGGAGTCTCCTGGGTAGGGGACTTTTTTTTTTCATTATTGTTGTTTCCTTGATTTCCAGTTATAGAGACCAGAAAATGTTGCAAGGAAGTAAATGGTGATGAGAAATCTTAGGATATGTTCCCAGCTAATGCCAATAGGGGTTTTCAAGAAACTCATCGGGTTATGTCAGCTGGTGTTTCCATTCTGAGGCATTATATGCTTGCTTTCTTTGTTTGTTTTTTGCTTATGAAATACTCATTGTAAGATGATGTCCCCATAGGAGATAGCAGTAGAAGCTAGGTCAGAATGACCTCTAGAACCGGAGTTCTTTACCTGTTATCCCTGGGCTTAAAAAACAATTATTTGGATAGCATGAGTTCAATAGAATTGGATTCCTTTGTGATCCTTTTATGCATTTATAAACATTCTTCTGAGGAGTCCAGGAACTTCATCAGATTGCCCAAGGCTATGATTCCATGCTATCCTGCCTGCCCATCACACTCACACACACACACACACACACACACACACACACACACACACACATTAAAAAGAGCATTTCTGGGAGATATTGGGGCATTCTCATTGATATTCAGTTGTGGAACCGCGAACCAATTTCTCTGGCTTTTCAAAACTATTTCAAGGGATTTTTCTCACTTCATCCCTTCAGTTTCTATCTCAGGGAAAGAAACAGAGCCCGATGCTCCACACATTCATTATGCAGAGGGTGTCATCCATGAAGGACTAGCACAGAGGAATTAATAAACAATTAACTGGGATGCTACGTTAGGAGCATAGCTCATTAGGAGGAGCAGAGCCACCTGAGCTGGGGGGTGGGGGTGGGGGCAGGGCACTGTTGGGCTCCGGGGCCAGCCAGAGAAGTGGCTCTGGGAGGCTGATTTAGTGTCTGTTCGTCCTGTAGCGCCCTCATAGCGTAAATGCTTCTGAGGTGCGGCCCCTGTATCCTGTGGTTCTCATGGCAACCAGACAAAGAGTCCTTCTGCTCCGGCCCTTTCTGGAGTGGATGGGCTCGAAGGCTGCGCTTCCCAAAGCAGCCCGAGAGATTTGCTCTGTCTCCCTGCTAGCCAACATGCTGTTCTTGACGAATGCCCGCCCCGATTCATTCTGTGTGACAAATAAATCTCCGCGGCCCCATTCAAGGAAAGCGGGACAATCGGAGCAGCGGCGAGATCCCCCTGTGAAATTTCAGCGGGTTCGAGCGGCTTTGCTTTCTTCCCGCAGACCATGTGGCCTGGGCTAACATGGTCCTGCTCTGGTAATTTATTCCCTTTATTAAAACAGACAGGCATTATACAAGCCATGCCATTTCCATCTGTATTCCCAGCAGGTCGTCCTCGCCCCCTTCCCCCGCCCCCCAGCACCCAGGGCAGATTTCTCCTCCTCTCTGCCACGCTCAAGGCTGGAACCCAGCCGCATGACCCTCTTCCAATCAGGAGAGGACGTCTGCGCACTTTCCAGGAGCGCGAGCTGAGCAAATGAGCGTTTCACTCCCCCCTCGCCCCCCCCCCTTAACTTGGCATCGCCGCCTGGCATTTAAAGGGGAAGATGATGGCCTTTGGCTCTCGCATGCCCGCAGACACCCACTGCAGCACTGCTCAGGCTGGCTCCCACCAGCAGCCCTTTGCGGTGGGACGGGACTCTCAGTGGTCCTCCCATCCTGGAGCGGCCATGAAAGGAATTTCCTCCCGGGAGTAAGGATTTTTCCAGGCTGCGGGGGCAGTCGCCTTCCCTGGAATGCCATCACCCTTTCCTCCGGGCTCGGGCTCGAAGGACAGACTTTCCAGCAGCCTCGGGCAGAGGAGACGATTTTTTTCTAGGGAAAGGCGAAGGATTGATGTCTCGTCCTCAATTCCAAAACCACAGCTCTGTTGACACTTTAGAAACCGGAATGTGATGATACTCAAAAAGGCCCCAAAATGGTAACTTCAGATTATCCGCCTTATTACACAAGTCATCCTCTACCTAGCAGAACATTCCATGGCTTTTATTTTTTTTAATGAAGGCAAATTCACAAAAGGGGAGGCAGAGGACCCAGATTCAAATTCTGATCCCTGCTCTTAATACATATGTGACCTTGGTCAAACCCTCTCTCAAATAGCAGTAAAGTGATGTGATGGATTTAGAGATGGACTTAAGATTTCCTGATGTCAGATACTGCCTTCATCACTTACTGGCACTGTGACTCGGGGCAAGTCATTTATCTTCTTTGTGCCTCAGTTTCCTCATCTGTAAAATGGAAATAGTAATGCCACCTAATTTGAGGGTTTGGCATGAGGATAGAAGCAGAGAACAAATGCAAGGCATTTTATGAATGAAAAATTAATATATAAATGTTAATAATAATAACTAATATTTATATAAAGATTATTGTGTTCTAGACACTGTGGTAAGAGTCTTACAATTATTAGGTCATTGGATCCTCACACTAACCTCGGGAGGTAGGTGCTATTACCATCCTCATTGTTTTGTTGTTCTGTTGTTTTCAGCGATGTCTGGCTCTTTTTGATCCCATTTAGGGGGTTGTGGGCAAAGATATTGGACTAGTTTCCCATTTTCTTTTCCAGCTCATTACAGATGAGGAAACTGAGGGAAACAGGGTTCAGTGACTTGCCCAGGTTCACACAGCTAGGATGTATCTGAATGGTTTCAGTTTTGTCTGATTCTTTAGGACCCCATTGTGGGGTCTTCTTGATAAAGATACTGGAGAGATCTGCCATTTCCTTCTCCAGTATTTTATAGATAAGGAAACTGAGAAAAACAGGGTTCAGTGGCTAGCCTAGGTTCACACAGCTAGGAAGTGCTAAATGGTTTCACTTGTGTCTGATTCTTTATGACTCCATTTGGGGGTTTGTTGGCAAAGATCCTAGTGTAGTTTGCCATCTCTTTCTCCAGCTCATTTTACAGATGAGGAAACTGAGGCAAAAGTATAAGCAGACTTGTCCAGAATCACACAATTAGTAAGTGTCTGAGGCTGGTTTTGAACTTAGGGTTTCCAGACTCCAGGCCCAGTGCTCTGTGCTCTCTGGTATCTCCTACATGCCCCATATACTAGTTTTCAATATTAATAGGATCATATGATATTGGACCAAGAGTTTAGAAAGGATATTTGGCATTATCTGCTCTAGTTCTCTCATTCTTATGAAGATTCTAAGGACCAGAGGAATTAAGAGACTTGCCTGAGCTCAGACAGTTAGTACATGGCTGAGCAGAATTTGAACCAAGTTCCTATGGCTCCAAATCTAGGATTCTTTCCACTCTCTCAAGTTTTCTCATATGGTTCTTCATCCCTAGAATAATGGGGTTGGGTGAGGCAATCGCTGAGGCCCCTTCCACCTCTAAATCCATGAGCCTGTGATGAAAAATTTCAAGCATTGTTTGGAAGAATGTCACCTGAGGTCTCCCAAATGGTGGGCAGAAAGAAAGGCTTATAGATGTGGGGTTGGTTTTGTGACATTTATTGAAATAATATTTATTCTTGACTGAGGAGTCTGGTTCTCTCATGTTTCTCAGAGAGAAAATGTTCTCCATGAAGATGCTTTGTCATATTTCTGCAGCAGTTGTTCACCAAATTAATTTCTATGAAGTGTAAAATACTCCAGGTATTATGGCGAAAAGCTACTCTCCAAAAAGTTGCTGTGTATTGGTGGATTGGGGAAGGACGTAGAGGCAAAGGAGGGGTGGGGAATCACCATCATCATCATCATCTTATCTAACATTTATATAATACTTACCATGTACCAGGGATTGTGCTAAATCCTTCACAAATATTCTCTCATTTGATCCCTATAATCCTTGGAGATAAGTAACATTCCCATTTTATAGAAGAGTAAACTGAGGCAAACAGAGGTTAAGTAACTTGTCCAGGGTCACACAGTCAGAAAGTGTTTAAGAGTTTTTGAACTCAGGTCTTTCTGACTCTAGGAGCAGCTGGGTGAGGCAGATCTGAAGTTCAGAAGACACATCTTCCTGAGTTTTAATCTGGCCACAGACCCTCTAGACAAGTCATTGGACCTTGTTTCCCTCATTCTTCATCTGTAAAATGAACAGGACTCAGAAATGACAAACCACTCCAATATCTTTTAAGTTTTATTTATTGGAATGTAAGCTCCTTGAGGTCAGGGGCCATTTCTTTTTTGCTTGCATTCTTTTCCAAGCACTTAACACAGGGTCTGGTATATTGGGAATTAATCTTTTTTTTTCCTTGACTTGACTTCTGGCCAGTGGGACATAGAATGGTAAAATGTCAATGGGAGATTTTAAATGTGTCAGCATTTTGAGAGAAAAGACAAATACTAGAATGGATGAACCAGACTTAGAAACATCTAGGACAGTATTCAAGAATTACAGAATCAGAGAACTCCTAGAAACACAGAGGCCATCCAGTCCAACCTGTACCTGAGCAAGGATACCTTTTATGGTGTAGCCAACAAGTTGTCATCCTTTACTTGAAGACATTTAGTGAGAGGGAACAACCCTCACTTCCTCCCTAATTCTTTTTCCTCACTGTTGCCAATTTGAGGAAAGAAAATCACAAATTAAAACTGGATTTGGGAAAAATCTTAATAAGAGAATGCCTGAGAATAAAATTGGGTTTCCTGAACCATGACCTGAAATATAGGAATGACAGGTTCCTGGCCAGGGATGGAGTAAGCTTGTTCTTAGATTCCTGTCAAATTCCAAAATGTTTTCTCCCCTCCCCCAACCCTAACCTTCTATGTTAGACTCAATACTAAGTGTTAGTTCTAAGAGCAGTAAGGGCTAGATAATGAGGTTTAAGTCATCCAGGATCACACAGGTAGGAATTATCTGAGGTCAGATTTGAACCCAGGATTTACCATCTCTAGCCATTGCCTTCAATAAAATGTGTTCTTGAAGGAATAGTTAATGAGCATATTGAAAAGGAAACACAACAAATACATTTGATAATATTGCATCCAGGTATGTGCTTTAAGCCCAGGCTGAGTAAAAGATGATATAATTGTGTCCCAGCAACTCAGAAAACAAGAGTTTATATTCACCTTCTTTCTGCTTCCCTGTGGGGGAATTAGCACATGCTATGGTCTGAGTAAGGAAGGACAGGGACAGAGAATTGGAAGGGGACAGGCTAGGAATCCCAGGGACCTATTCTAGAAGGTGGCCTGTGGTGGAAAGCTGAAAGATTTATTGTCAGAGGACCTTGGTTCAAATACCAAGCTTGGTCTGAAGCTCAGATATGGCTGTGTGACATTGGGCAAATCATTTGGCTTCTCCTTCAGGATGCAGCATATGCAAAATAAGGGAGTCAGATTAGATACCCCCAAAGTCCCTTCCAGCTCTAAATGTATCCTAAGGAGAAATAGTCACCCTTTTTCTGCCATCCCTAACTTCCCCACAGCCACTCAGCATCAGAAATAGGATCCAGCTCAATTCTGTTCTCCATCCTCTCCACCATTTTTTCTTAATTCCCTCCCAACCACCCTTTAGGAACCAAGAGCCATAATCAAATCACCTCTGCCATGTTCCTGACAGAGTTGAGTCAGTCTGTTCCTTAAAGTGTCCCTCCTGGGCAATCACTTGCCCAAATGGTTGTCTCTAATTAAAATGTACACTCCTTCAGGACTGGGTCTGTTTTTTCTTTTATATTTAGGTGGATGCTTAGCGCAGGGCTTGGTGCATTGTCAGCACTAAATAAATGCTTTTGTCATTCGTGTCAGGAGAAGTTGGTTCTTTTAAAGTACTTTTCAAAGCTTAGTGCAAGGCAATAGGTGCTTAAAGAACTGAATTAAGGCTTGATGGTTGAACTCATGGATCATACAGTCTATTGTCCAAACCAGCTCCTCAGGGGCAGCCTTCTGGTTGAGTGTTTGGGTGCTACCCTTTCTCTTTTGTCTAGATCACATTTTAATTGAAATATTCGGGGGTGATAGCTCTGTTTTTCCATCATTTCCATTTCCATTGGTCTTCCTCTCCATCCACAGAAAGCTATTTTATTTTTCTTGGAACAGAAAATTTAGGAGAACCAAAATAAATAAATAAGGCATGAAGTTCAGCAAAGCTGGCCCATACACCAACTGATGTTGACCACATAGCTGGTGTCCAGTCTTCTTCAGGACACAGAATCTTACCACCTTGTCATCAGAAAAAGTTGAGCTAGGAGAGGGAAAGAACATGAATCATGTAACCATGGAAAAATATTCTAAACTAACTAATTAAATAAAAATTTTCTATTAAAAAAAAGAAAAGTTGAGCTATATTAGAGATGTGCAAATGAAAACAGAAATATGTGCTAAAGGAATGAAATATGAGTGTGCTTGTGTGTATATATATGGATCTATATGAATATGTATCTATATGGATCTGTGGATATACATGTATGTACATATATATGCATATACAGACACATGTGTCTGTATCTTTTGTGAAAAGTACTCATTCCAGTCTTTCATCACAGTAGCAGCCAGGCAGTCAAGATCATGTGAGTTTCCAGATTAATTTAATGCCACGTGTTTAGACAGAACTATTCAGCTGTCTCTCCACTTGTAAGAAAACCAATGGGAAACCCTTGCCTGCTGAGTGGGAAGCACAATAGTCTTTTATCAGCTCCATTTCCCTGGAAAAACCCAATGCTCTTAAATATGGAGTAGGTAGCCTTTTTTTTTTCAACCCTTACCTTCCAAATTAGAATCAATACAGTGTATTGGTTCCAAGGCAGTAAGCAGTAAGGGCTAGGAAATGGAGATTAAGTGACTTGCCCACGGTCACACAGCTAGGAAGTGTCTGAGGTCAAATTTGAACCCAGGACCTCCCATCTCTAGGTTTAGTGCTCTATCCACTGAGCAACCCAAATGCCCCATAGGTATCCTTTTGAATTCTGTCAGAGTTGCCATCATGGTGGTTATAAGGATGTGACTTTACTGGGTTACTATTCCATAGTGACTACAGAGACATGACTATGGGCCTCAGTTTCCCCATTTATAAAATATGTAGCATAGTAGTACCTTCTTATAAGGTTGTATGAAAATCAAATGAGATGATATTTGTAAAGCACCTACTAGGTGCTATATAAATGGTAGCCATCATCATTATTAATTTTGTGGGAAAGCATCCCATCAGCCTCCTGGTTCTTCCCAAGACAGCAGGAATGAATGCTCTGAGTGATGACCTAGATAGAGTCCAGGAAGAGATAAATTTTTTAATGGGGCCAAGAAGGAATCTCACTTTCTTCTAATTGAATCTATCCAACAAAAATGAAAAGAGAGAGAATGGTAGTTATTGAAGATTTGGAGATTCAGTCTCCTGAGTGTGGGGTAATAGTTTTTGCCCCCTCGTTCTCCCTATTCTGCTGCCACTAGCTGCTTGGACCATTCCAATAGCCTTCTGCTCACTGTAACACTGTTCTTCCCTGCTGAAGCATACACCTACCTTGTTCATTATCATTACACAGAGATTCCTTCCAGCCAGGCCTTTGCCTTACAATTCTCAGTGCTTCCCTATTCCCTACCAAATGAAAAAATTCACATCCTAACTTGGGGTTCAAGACCCTAATCTGCCACCCATCTACTGAAACCACAACCCCCCCCCCGGTCCTCTTTTAACTCCCACTCACAGAATCACAGAGTTGGGAGTGACTTAGATGCTCTCTGCTCCAGCTAAAATAAAATTTACTTTGTTCAGTCCTCCAGAGGCCAAGAGGGATTTAGAAGAAATGCCTCTACCTTTCATGGAGAGTGGCTATGGAGTAAGCTGGGAAGGAAGGAAGGAAGGAAGGAAGGAAGGAAGGAAGGAAGGAAGGAAGGAAGGAAGGAAGGAAGGAAGGAAGGAAGGAAGGAAGGGAAGAAGGAAGGAAGGAAAGAAGGAAGGAAGGAAGGAAGGAAGGAAGGAAGGAAGGAAGGAAGGAAGGAAGGAAGGAAGGAAGGAAGGAAGGAAGGAAGGAAGGAAGGGAGGAAGGAAGGGAGGAAGGAAGGAAGGGAAGAAGGAAGGAAGGAAGAAGGAAGGAAGGAAGGAAGGAAGGAAGGAAGGAAGGAAGGAAGGAAGGAAGGAAGGAAGGAAGGAAGGAAGGAAGAGAGGGAGGGAGGGAGGAAGGAAGGAAGGAAGGAAGGAAGGAAGGAAGGAAGGAAGGAAGGAAGGAAGGAAGGAAGGAAGGAAGGAAGGAAGGAAGGAAGGAAGGAAGGAAGGAAGGAAGGAAGGAAGGAAGGAAGAAGGCAGGGAAGGAAGAAGGGAGGAAGGAAGGGAGGAAGGGAGGAAGGAAGGGAGGATAACCTCAAGGAAGAGGCAGAAGAGGAACATCAAGCCCAATGAATGGCAATTTGTCCCTTGAAACGTCAAGCATGCCCTCCCCACTTTCCCACTACTCCACTTTTACTAAAGCTGTTCCCTGGAATGCCTTTCTTCTTTTGCCTTCTTTTGTCTTCTAAATTTCTACTCACTTTTTAAAGCCTAAATCAGGTACTACCTCCTCAGTGTCACTTTCTCAGGTTCTGTTGGTGGGTAAAGATCCCCCCCCCCAGACCTCACCTAGTCCTTTGTTCCACTTTTCTCTCATTTAGTCTAGACCTTCTCTGTGCGAAACAATGGCAATATGAAAACAAAAATAAAATATTCCTTATTCTCAATGAGTTTATGTTCCACCAGGGGAAAAAAATTCCTGTAAAAAAATTGTAAATTCAAATTAATTGGGGGGATGAGGTGGGGGGGGGTCAGAGAATGGCCTCAATGAGAGGCTACAGAAATTGAGTGCTGAATGGGGCCAAGGGTTCAAAGAAGAGGGAAGGAAGAAAGGAATCTCGGGATGGGGGACAACCCAGGAGATGCAGTGACTTATAGGAAAAAAGCTAAAAGGCTAGAACATGGGGTTCTTGAGGGAAGGAGGAGGGTTTCAGATGCTAAGCAGAGTTTTCTCATGTAATATTGAATGCCTGTGGTTTATCCCCCTCTTAGACCCGACCTCCAGACCTTTGCTTAACATTATCTATTTCCCAGGACTTGGCACAATGTTCTGCACAGTCAGCATTTAATAAATATGAAGGAACAGCAAGAGAGAATGCAGAATATTTCTATGTTAAGGGAGTTTGGCTGGCTGGAACAAACAGCAATCTCAAGTTTGTGCTGTGGGTAACAAGTTAAAATACCTCTAGGCAGTGCAGTGGGGAGTGTTGGGCTTGGAGTCAAAAAGACATGAATGTGGAGGCAGCTAGGTACATCAGTGGTTTGAGAGCCAGCTTAGAGATGAGAGGTCTGGAATTCAAATCTGGTCTTAGATTGGGCTGTGTGACCCCGAGCAAGTCATTTTGCCCCCAGTGCCTTGCTCTTACTGCTCTTCTGCCTTGGGACCAGTATACAATATTGATTTTAAGATGGAAGGAAAGGGTTTAAAAAAGAAATGAGTTGAAATCTAGCCTCAAATAGTGATTGGGAGACCCTGGACAAGTCACTTAACCTTTCTAGGAGACAGCTGGGTGGTTCAGTGGATAAAGTGTAGGAACTGAAGTCAAGAAGATTTGTGTTCAAATTCAGCCTCTGCCTAAGCTGTATAACTCTGGAAAAATCACTTAACCCTGTTTGCCTCAGTTTCCTCATCTGTAAAATGAACCAGAGAAGGAAATGGCAAAGCACTTCAATACCTTTACTAAGAAAACTCCAAATAGGGGTCACAAAGAGTCAGGCAAAACTGAACCACATGGAAAAAAAACCTTCTTAGGGCTTGAGCTTGGATCCCAGGGTTTTAAACCTGTGGGCATTGTTTTTCAAAGGGACCACACCTGGGGTTGCATTAAGAAAGGGAACTCCCCAGGGGGAAAATGTTTTCTGCCCTAGCAGATGGACTCCTTCTCTGTGATTTAGTCTTAGAGAATTGGCTAGAGCATGGCTTAGAGAACTACAGCAGGTATGTCTCAGGCAGGAAGCTCAGGAAATTGGACCTTCTATGTTTCCAGGCTGACTTTCTATTCGATTTGTCTTAGAGGGTCAGAGGCATCTCTTGGGAATAAGTCACAGAGATGGTGACAAGTTCATTGGGAAGACAAGGTTTCTTCACCTGGGAGTTCCTGATGCCAATTAGATCACAGGGGGATTCTCTATCCCAAGCCCTGCTTGTGGAAGACCCACAGAGTGGAAACGACTGGGATTCTGCTTCCTCCCCTCCCCACAACAGCACCCAGACTAGGAAATGTAGGCTTTGATTTTATTTCTGTTTTCCCTGAGTCCTTCTGGTCCCTCCACATCTCTCCCCAACATCTCAGAAATTGATTAGGTTTTTCATTCATCCCTGCCCCAGTCCCTTAGGGTACAACTTCCTCACCCATCTGATTTATATCCTAGGGATAATCTGAATCTCCACTTTTCTTTGTTTTCATGGATAAATATTTTTATAAATTTGCCATTTCTGTGTTCCCTAAGAAATTCATTTCTTTTAAAGTAGCTATTAAAAAGATTTTTTAATGGATCATTTTATTGATTCTACAAACTTTAATTTTTTTTTTAGAATTTGGAGTCTATAAGGATTAGGGGGTCACCTAATCCAGCTCCCTCATTTTACAAATAAGGTCCAAGTCAGGGAGAATCTGGGATTTACTTAAAGTCACATGGGGAATGAGTTGAAGGGCTGGGATTTGAACTCAGATCTTTGAACTTCAATAAAAGTGCTCTTTCTATCCCTCCCTAGTAACCCACTACATATAAACAGAACACTGTTAACTACGCAAAGTTTGAAGAAAAATTCTTGATACTGCTAGAGATTGCAGTTTAGTGAAGGAATATGACATGAACACACTAAACCATCCTTAGTGGATTCATGCACTTAGAATGTGTCCAAACTGGCCAAGGGAAGTGGTTGCCCATTTTTAATATTTTGCATCAGTATCATCATTTTCAGGCAGAATGTCCCTGTCTCTGGTACCTACTGATGATCTAGTCCAAGTCACCTAACCTTGTCCTTGGCATCCCCAGGAAATTCTCTAAGATTCAGTTAATAAAGAATTTAGTCAGTTACAGTGATGGAGGTCTACACTGCCATGTATCTACTCTTATGAAATAAAAAATCTGATCCTTCTCTTTCCCTTCTTCCTCCCTGATTCTTGCCCTCATGCTTGTGTGTGCATGCACGCGCGCACACACACACACACACACACACACACACACACACACACAAATAAATCAAACCCCTCAATTTTATGTGTGTGTCTATGAAAAATTCTGCTCATCCATTCAGCTTGGTTGGCTGCTATCATTTATTCCCTGGGATATCTATCAGTTTTCTACTTTTTTAGTCTTGAAATTTTTATACTTAATTAAAAGTAATTAATTGTAATCATTAACTTTACAGATTCTTCAGGAACAAGGAATATATGAATATATGTGCATACATTTGCCATGTACCCCTCCCAGAGGATACATTGGATATTTGTAAATATATGCACATATTTGGGGAGACTTGGGTGTAGCCTATGCAAATTGGCTCCCACTCTGCAATTTAGAATCTTACAAAGTCACCTTCAACCCTGAGATGTTAAATGATTTGCCTGTGAATGCAGAACTGGTAAATTTGTATCTGGAATGGCTCTGGAACACAAGTTTTCTTGCTTGTCATAGTTATATGCGTAACTCATAGGTGTGTATAGTATTATCAGTGAGTCACAGTAGACAGGGTTCTTGACCTGGACTCAAAAAGATCTGAGTTCAAATGTGATCTCAGACATATATTAGCTGTGTGACCCTGGCCAAGTCACCTAACTCTGTTTTCCTCAGTTTCCTCATCTGTAAGATCAGCTGGAAAAGGAAATGGCCAACTACTCCAGTAGCTTTGCCTAGAAACCCTCAAAAGGGGTAGTGAAGAGTCAGAAACAGCTAAAAAGTACTAAATAACAATAAATAATATTGTACAAGTGCTACTGCATAATAACTAAGTTCTGTTCTAATCCTATAATTTTCAATACTTTTCATCTTTAGTTCTATAAAAAAATCATGAGCTCATCCTTCAAGACTAATATGTAATTATACTTTTAAGTTTGTGCAGTTTGCACCAGCTAGGATTTTCTGGGATTCTGTAGTCTCGTGGGTCGGCCTCATTTATACTGAACATGGAGACCCTTAGAGCAGCCCAGATAGTCTTCCTGCTCTCTAGGACCCCTTCTGATTGGAGCAGGGAATCGTTTGAGTGGGAAAGAAGACCATCTGGGATCCGCTCACAATTGCCCAAGATGACTGCTGGGAAGGGAAGCTGAGGGAGAAAACTGAGATCTTTCAGGAGAAAGATCATGTGTGACCCTGGGCATTCTCAGATGAAATCCAAAACCTCAGCCTTGACCACTTGTATTCATTAACGTCCCACTAGGAGCTTTTGGCTAGAGCTGTTGGCTCTGGGCTTCCAGAAATTTCCAGGTTGGGATTTGGGGTTTTCTCCCCACCCCAAAGGACTTGCTTTGGTTCCAAATAGTCACCCCTAGTCCCTTGGCATTGGAAATAGTCGTCCAGCACGGAGGTGCCATCAGAGAGAAGAATGGACAGATCTCTGTGCATACTGAACATAGACAGGTACACCTGAAAAATGGCTGTGCAGATCATCAACTGGGGTTTGGAATCTGAGATTCTGGGCAAGGTGCAAGACCATCCCAATGAATGGAAACCCAAGTAACCAGAACGCCTGTGAACTGGAGGTTTTTTGTGTTCTATATTTTTTTACACCCTTACCTTCTGTTTTAGTATCATTTCTAATGCAGAAGAGCATCAAAGGCTAGACAATCAGAGTTAAGCAATTTGCCCAAGATCACTCAACTAAGGAAGTCTTTGAGGCCAAATTTGAACCCAGGACCTCCTGACTCTAGGTCTGGTATTCTCTCCACTGTGTTCCCTAGCTGTTCCTCTGTGTTCTATTTTTTGCAGGAGAGGAAAATAAAAAAACCCAGAGATCTCAAGATAATACTTAATTTTTTTATTTATTTATATTCATTTGTAAATAGGATAGTTTTAAAATATTTTAATTTTCTAAATATAGTTTAAATTTTTAATATTTTAAATTTTATTTAATTTTAATTTTAAGGATTGGTTTTATTTAAATATTAATTTATTTATACACATTTAATTTAATAACAGCCCACTCTGCTTTACCCCTTTCCATCTGACCATCAGAGTTGCCTTTTAAAGCCTACAGTCTTGAGGAGGATATTCATAATCAGGACCTTTAGGCAAGAGGCATTCCCCAAGCAGCAGAGAATCATTTAGTTTTATTCTTAAGGGCAAGAGAAGGAAGCAAACAGTTATTAAACACCTACTGTGTGCTAGTCACTGTGCTAAGTGCTTTATAATTGTTATCTCATTTTAAATTCCCAACAATACTGAAAAGTAGGTGCTATTATGATGCCCATTTTACAGAGGAGGAAGCTAAGGCAGGTAGAGATTAAGTGATTTGGCCAGGACCACACAGATAGCAAGTATCAGAAGTCACATTTGAACTCAGGTCTTCCTGACTCTAGGCATAGCACTCCATGTACTTTAGTGCCATCAAACAGTATCTAAGGTCATGTGATGGCCTTGGTGCAGGAGTTCCTGGTTCAAATCCCAGCTCTGTCACTTAGGATTTTGTGATATGATGCAATGAGTATAGTACATAGTCATATTCACCTGGATTTAGAGTCAGAGGACCAGGGTCAAATCTCAGATCTTCCATTTACTACTTATGTGATCTGGAGTCAATCACTTCACTCAGCTTGGATTTAATTTTGTTCCATAGATCAGGAGTGGGGAACTGCATCCCTGCAAGTGCCTGGTGACTTAGAAAACCTCAAACTAACATTATCTGTGCCATTTTGTTTTTTAAATGTATTGTATTAAACATTTCCCATTGACATTCTGAAAATCTGGTTCTTCCATAAAAGGCAGAGTGGGGAACAGCTCCAAGATCCTTTCTGATCCTAAATCTATTATCCCATGATCTTGAGTCACTTTCCTCCTTCAGGCCTCAGTTTTGTCATCTTTAAAATGGACATAATGGGTGACCTGCCTGACTTTAGAAGGTCTGTCTGACAGTTAGCATTTATAGAGCACCAATGAGAAAATTCCATCTCCCTATGCATATTGGAAACTAATCAACAATTTACAATCTTGGAGAATTGTCCATGACCCTGAAACATTAAATAGGGTGCCCAGGGTCACAGAGACCATCTGGGGAAGATGAAGGACTTGAAACCACCTCTTTCTGGGTCCAAGACTAGGTCCATTTTGTGGTAGACCATGCTACCTTTCAGAGGACTATACACATATGTCTGCTTATACATACATATCATACATACACACAGAGGAATATTTTTCTATTGCTGTTGTAGGCTGAAACATTCAGGAATAATTCTCAGCTTTAGAGATTAAAGCAAAAAGGGTTTTCTGGTGAACTTTCAGTTAACTAGATTCAATCACCTCTTTCCCTAAATATTCTGGTTAATGAGCTTTCTAATGTAGTAATTATAAAGCAATTCAGACTAATGCATTTTTTATGTTCTGCCATTAGACCATAAGCTCCTTGAGGGCAGGAATCATATCCCTCCCCCCTTCGTGGTATTCCTAACATTAAGTGCCTAACATATAGCAGATGCTATTTAAATACTTATTGATTTGACTTAACTCTTATGGTAAGCAAAAGAAAATTTTTACATGGTGTTATAATTAAAATGGTTGGATGTCTTAAATTGTAAGTGATTAAAATGGTGGAAGATATAAATTGTGAGAGTTATAAGAGAGGGTGAGTAAATTTGACCACAGAAAATATGTTTCACTACAGTGTCTTGGTTTTTTAATCAAATATAAGGTGGTCACCAGGGAATATATTCCCAATCATGAATATGCCCAAGTCAACTGGGTTTTATAGAGAATTTAATTAATAATACAATGAGGAATTAAAGAAAAGAGAGAAAGAGTAAGAAAGGAATAAGCATGAAGGGCCTTAAGCCAACATGGCCTAGACCTGAGTCTTAAGAGAGAGAGATCAGTCAGTCAGTCTTTTAACACTCACCACAAGGTCTGTCTAAGCAAGGATTCTAGTGACAGCAGGCCAGCTCCATCTCAGTTGACTTCACCAGAGAGAGTTCCAGCCAGAGTCCTCCTCAAAGAGCCTTCCAGTCAGAGACTATTCCAAAGGGCCTCTCTCCAGAGCCTCCAGAGGGACTGAGTCCCCTCAGAGGAGCTCCATCGAGACCTCCTTAGAGATTGTCCTCCAAGAGCTTCCCTTCTCCAGAGCTTCTCTCAAGAGATTCTTCCCAAGCGATCCTCATCAGAGATCCTCCAAAAGGATTGTCCTTCAAGAGATTCTGCTTTTTCTTATATAGGGGGTTTTCTCCTATGTCACCTCCCCTAAGTCCTTACATCTACCAATCACTGTAGACGTTTTCTAAAGGACAATCCATTCTAAAAACACTGCTGGGTTGACTAATCCCTTTAGGAGAAAACCTCTGAGTAAGTTTTCACCTCTTTGCTCCTGGCAAGTTTACAAGTTGCCAGACCTTTATAGGTACCTAGCATCCCATTGTATCAATTCTAAAAACAGGCATGGCTCTCCCTGCCTCATCATAAGCATGGGTCCAAGTACTTTCATTGTTTAGCAAGGAGTTTTCTCCCCTAAAGCAGTCTTAAGTACGGGTGGAGTAGAGGTCCTCCCATTTCTGATCCTGGTGAGTTCTCACAGTCAAAATGGGGAATGTTCCTAGTAAGGAATTGCTCCAATTGAGAATTCCCTGATGGGGAAATTTTTAACATTCACAAGTCTGAGAAATTTCAAGATTTACAATAGGGAAAACCCAAGAAAGATGTTGACAACATCAGAGCCTGGTTTTCAGTTTTCCTGGTGCCATAGCACTTAGTTCTTCCACTAAAACTTTGGATTTTCATTCATTTCTTGTCAATACTCTGTATTGACCTAAGTTGTAATCCCTCTATTCTTTTTTATGCTGGGAGATTCTTGTCTACATTTTCCTCTATGGGAAATCTCCCTTAAATACTTGAGACCTTCCTCTGGTTCTTTTAGTACCTAGAAGGTACGAGGAACTACTTGGACTGACCATGACTTTTCTCTTCCAATTCTATGATCAGTCCAAATCTTTTTCTCACTCTGTTTCTCCAGTGGTTTGTCTTTTGACAATTCTTAGCACATTTCATCAATGAAAATGTGGGATTTACTTATGTACACCATGTCCCTTTCCATTGGATTATCAGCTATTTTAATATTTGGTAATTATTCCACAATGGGTACCCCATGATTCGCAAGCATCCAGCATCACAAGAACAATATTGTAGTGAAGGAAATCGATGAACCTGGAGAAATTACTTTGTTCAAGAATCTGCTGATTATCAACAAGGGATGCCTTTACTACAAGGGTTGGTGGCAATGCACTGATGTCTTTTTTTTTTTAAGATGTCCAATGGAAGAAGGATTTCCTAATGGAGGTACAGTTCTTAATATCCTCTTACCTACTGATGATGTGATGATCATTGTATCAAACCGTAGCATCACCAAAAAGTCTACTTATGGAAATTAAGAATAATTCAGTGTAGTGAGGTAGCACCATGGATAGTGTGCTAGACCTGGAGTCAGGAAGAGCTAAGTTTGGATCTTGCCTTAAACACCTACTGGTGGTATGTTCCTGATCAAGTCACTTATGGTCTTTCAACTTAGATTTCTTCATCTATAACATAAAAGTAATAATAGCACCTATTTCACAAGGTTGTAATGATCAAATGAGTTGACATAGGGAAAGTGTTTTGCATACCTAAATGCTAGCTATTATTGATACTGATGGCATTGGTCTACTCATCCAAATTGGAAAAACAAAATGGATGAAAAATTACATTGCTAAATTATGTCTTGCCTTTGGAGAGGCATTCCATTAAATTTTTGTTTAGCTTGTGCCAATACTGCTGCTGGATAATGAAATCAATAGATTAATCAATAGTTGAGGAGAATCTGTTCCTTCTTCCTTATATAACTGGGTAAGTCACTTCTCTCTTGGTCTCAGTTTCTTTATCTGTCAAATGAAAAGCTTGTATGACTAAAGGATCTCTAGAAAAGACTAAACTCTTTTCTATCCTGAAAAAAAAAGTACAATTTAATAGAGCCTGACAGATTGAAGACAGAGTAGGATACGGAGAGAGAAAAGTCCTGTGATCTTACTGAGACAGAGAACTGCCTGGTAAATAAACTCTCTACCAATAAAAGTCAGTGTGTTTTCTGAAACTAAGAGAGCATTGAGGGTTGAGTGATTTATCCAATATCTAACAGTCAGTTTATGTTAGAGGCAGAACTTGCACTCATGTATTTCTGGCTTTCAGACTAGATTTTTATCCATTAAGTCACACTGAAGATAGAGTTTTTGCTTTATGTGTATCAAACCAAAAGGCATAAATCTTGGTCCATATATCAGGATGATAAAAGTAAATCTTGAAATATAGGAATTGCCTTGTTTTCTAGTCAACCCCAGTCTATGTGATGGTGACTTTTTTTACTTTCATTTGTCTTAGGAAGGGCCATTGATCATCTCTTTGGGAAGACACCAACTTCCCTTTCTTTCTAAGGATAGTTTTCTGCTCCCTTGATTTCTTCTGCTCATGACCTGATTCTTTCTCTTTCCATTTGGGTATGTCACTGTTAGACCTTTATCTCAGCATCTTCTCTTTCTCTCATTTCTAAAAAGAAAGAGAATGGGCTAAGAGCAACAAGTCAACACTTCCTCCACCCCCACCCCCAGCCCCAGTGAGCCAGAAGAATGTCAAAATCTACTTAAAACATGAAACAGATTTCAGTTTGGTTATGTTTGTCTTCCTAGTCAGATGACCTGGAATCCTGTGCAGAACTGCATGGGATTGTACTCTCCTCTGTCCCCTCCATGTTTCACCTTAGCTTACTTACTTTCTGTCCCAACAAGCAAGCCAAACACACTATTATCTCTGGACCGTGACTCCTACTGACCCCTCTGCTTCAAACACCCTCTTCCCTAACTATCTTTTGAATTGTTGTTGTTTAGTCTCTTTTCAATCAGAGCTGACCCTTTGGGACCCCATTTGGAGTTTTATCAGCAAAGGAACTAGAGTGGTTTGCCATTTCCTTCTCCAGCTCATTTGACATATGAGGAAACTGAGGCAAAGAGAGTTAAGTGACTTGCACAGGGTCATATAGCTAATAAATGTCTGCGGTTGGATTTGAACTCTAGAAAATGAATTTTCCTGTCTTCAGGCATGGCACTGTAGCCACTGTGGCACCTAGCTGCCCCTTCTGCCTCTAAATATTACTGTTAAATTTAACCATAGTTAAGTGGAAACATTTTATTTTATTTTCAGAAACTTAACTTCTGCCTTAAAATTGATATTGATTCTGAGAGAAAAGTAGAAAGGGTTAGGCAATTAGGGTTAAGTCCTCCTGCCTACAAGTCTGGCACTCTATCCACTGTGTTACTGAGCTGGCCCCAATTTGTTTTTTTTAAACTCCCTACAGTTTTGGTGGAATTATAGATAGATAGATAGATAGATAGATAGATAGATAGATATAGATATAGATATAGATATAGATATAGATATAGATATACACACACACACATAGTAAATCTGAAGGATCTATTTAGATTTCTTGGAAATAGCAACAACAACACTCTGAAATCAGTTTTAATGAGACTGAAACCTAGTTCCAAAGGATACATAATTTTCCAAATTAGTCCTTAGACTCTGATGAATACTGTTTCTTCAAAGCTTCTTAAAAATTCAGCTAATTTTCCATTGGGTTGTGTTCATAAGGAATTTCAGATTTGTGTGGAAGACCCCATTGATTCTATCCAGAAGCTGAGGGCATCCAGAGGCAGTATGGGATGTTAGAAACGACACTGGCTCACAAGCGTGAGCTCAAATTCTGCCTCTGACTCCTTATGAAACCTTGGCCAAGTCATGTAACTTCCTCAGTTTCCTGATTTGTAAGTTGAGGACATACGACTAGGTGACTTCCCTGCTTCCTCTTTGCTCTAGTAAGAAGTCGATTGAGAAGACTCTCATTTAACCCAGCTCTGCCTTGAATGAACTTGGCTGCTAAGAGTGTTCTTTCTCTCATCTAATGTGAGCTCCTGGAATCAGGGACTATATTTTGTCTTTGTCTGTATGCCTAGTATTTAGCACAGTACCTGGTACATCACAGGGGCTTGATAAAAGGAAAACTAAGGATATCCAATAAATGGGAACATGTTAACATAGTCTATAGAAATGTGAAGCTCATTACCGTGGGAATATTGAAGTGTTTCCTGGGTGTTTGGGAAACATTGTGGGCTCATGGACAGGATGTGAGGAATAACCCAAGCCCTGAGAGTCACGGTAGTTAAACTACTAGTATGGATGGATCCTGCTTAAATGGAAGATAGAGCTACGTACCAGACTCTTTGGAGAAAGGCTGCTAATCTTTATGGCATGCCAGCTTTGTCTTCATATGCAGAAAATAAAATTGAAGCATCTTGACTATGATGGCAGACATCATTAAAAAAAAATTGGACCCTCTTCAGAATAATTGAATTAGGGATGTTTGTCCTTCTGGGTCCCCCCCCCCTCACATCTACCAGCTACACCCAACAAAAGAAAGCAGAAAAAGATGCATAGATAAGTGGTGTCATGGAGAGAGTACTGAACCTGGGTTCAAATCTCCCCTCAGATACTCCTCTGTTCCTGAGTTTCTTTTTTTTATTGAAATGAAAATGTTTAATTTGGTGACCTCGGAGGCTCTTTCCAACTCCAGACCACTTTTTCTATGACTACAGCTAAAGCTGAAGCGATGGGTCACCAAATGGGCATCAGACCTACCCATCATGCATTACTATGATGATCAGGGATGTGGGCAAAATGTATATACTCCAGTAGGGGCCATCTCCCGTGTTTGAAGGATTATAATCGGTTCTTTTGGAGCTGAGAATGTGTTTTTCCTTAGATGCCAGTGAGACAGTATAGTATAATAAGTAGACTTGAGTTCAAATTTGGACTTAGATACTTATTAGCTAAGTGATCCTGGGCAAGTCACTTCATCCTGATTGCCTCAGTTTCCTCATCTGTCAAATGAGCTGGAGAGGGAAATGTCAACCACTTCAGTATCTCTGCCAAGAAAACCCCCAATGGGGTCACAAAAAAGTCCGGCATGACTAAAAAGGCTGAGCAGCTCATCGCCTTTGCTGGCAAAGTGTCGTTCTGGTACTGTGTGAAAAGTCTCACTTTCCGGGCTCCACATCTGAGCAGGGCAGCAGCGGTACTTTGTCGGTTTCCATGGCTGCCTGGAGGTGCAGAAGCGCAAGCGCTGTGAGGGCAGGGATATATTATTTGATGCCACAGCCTCACTCACAGGGCTCCACACATCCCTAAAGCTCTGGCTCTGCTGAATTGGGTTAGTCTGAATGAGTCACTGTCCGCCTGGCAGGTTCGCCTTCAAATACTCATGTCCTAATTATTTCTGTTACGTGAACTTTTGACTTGAGGGTATTTAAAACAATCCCCTGCCAATGGGATAAACAAATGAAATACAGCATTCTTTCTGTTGAGCCGCTTCTTCCAAGTCCAGAGACAGAAGTGGCCTTATCTTGGGAGCCAACAGTCTGGCTTTCCTCACTTCTGGAGTCTGAGATGGGGCAGGATGGGGGGAAGGGCTTGCTTTCCACGTCTTCCCAGGAAAACTTTCATTTCAGTGCCCTAAAGGAGCGAAAACGACCTTGAAGTCCCCAGCTTTCTCTGATTTCTTTTTCCTTCCTGTTCTTTGAATGGAGAAATAAGAGCAGTTAAAGTAGAAGGAAGGCATGATAGTGATGATGACGATAGCAATATTAGTAATAATAAGCATAGTGCTTTACGTTTTGACAAGTGCTTTAAATATATTATCTCATTTGAGTCTCACAATAGGCTTGGGATGTGTTATTATCCCCATTATACAGATGAGGAAACTGAGACAATCAGCAGTAAATAGAATGCCCGGAGTCAAACAGCTAGTAAATGTCTGAGGCTCATTTGAACGTGGTTCTTCCTATTCAAAGTCCAGCACTCTGTTCTCCCTAACACCTAGATGCTCCTCCTGTTCACTTTTTACTCCCTAATTCAGATCCTCTTTTCCTCTAAAATGGGTTTTTCCCAGTTTTTATTCACAGATCTCTTAGGCTGTGAATCCCTTTTCAAAATAAGGCTTGTTACCTCTACTCATAATGGAAAGAAATGCTAAATTTCTGTGAGAGGTCAATGAGAATAAAGATTTTTTTTTAGTTTGCCAGATATTTTTAATGACAATTATAAAAGGCCAAAAAATCCTCCCACTGCCTTTTTAAACAAATGATTTGCTTTTAGTTGCAAATACTGTATGACAATGCCCCCCCCCCCCCCAACTAATACAAGAATATTTTTTTTAATGGCTGATTTTTCATCCAAATTCTTTGGGAGTGGGGAGTGATAGTGTAGAGAGAAAAGTCTGATCTTTCATAACATTTTAAAATCGGAATTTTCCCCCAATCCCCTAAATGAAACTGATCTGAGGATATGAATCACTTTTTTTTTTCATCTACTTCTGCTTTAGGAGATTGTCTTGGTCAATTCTTCCAATATAATTAATTGCTCTCTTCTGTTCAGATCTTCACAATAGCTGAATTAAAAACAATATTTCTAGCAAACTGATTACTGTGGGGGGGGGGAAGAAAAATTCAAGCATCCATATGCATATACTTTACCACAACAATTATACATATCAAAAAGATAAGACACCTGTAATTTTAAAAGGTAAAAAAGTGAGAAAACTTGAATTACAGAAAAGAAAGTCAAATTTAATGAAAAACCAGAAGTTAATAAAAATTAACAAATACACAAAATATATATACACAAACATCAGCAATATTTTCCCCATTCAATTTCATGGACCACTGAAATCGACCAATGGATTTCTTGTGGGGGTCCTGGGCTTAAAAAACACCTGATCTAAAGCCTTCATCCTGGGTGTGATGCCTTCCAGGTAGCCATGAACTGACTAACTCAGGCTGATGCAAAGAAACCAGGAGCTGGGGTGAGAAGAGTAATGATCTCCTGTCCTCAGGCTAGGTTACAAGAAACCACATCCTTCCTGCTGTGAATGGGATAGAAGACAGAGCCTTGAGGCTATTGTTTAGTCTTTTCCTTCCATTAAATTCAGCATTAAAAAGTTAAGCAATGTTCAGTTTTCTTCTTTGAAATAATCCTTACTTGTAGAAATAGTTTTGAAAAAAAAACACACAACGATAAATTGTAAGGTATGAGCTTACTTTAGAGTGGAGTTCATTTGGATGGAATTTTCTCACTTAAAACCTGGGGAGGCAATTGATGAAGCAAATCAAACCATTGGGGACCTATCAATGCCCCTGAGGGAAGGTTATCTCTCTGAGAAGGAAGGGAGCCTTCAGAAGAGTTTGCCATTTTCATCAAAATCCGAGGTTGGGAATATCCATTTTGTTGGATTCTTTCATTATCATTGTTTCTATACCACTTTGGGAGGAGGGAAGGAAGGGCTGATGATGACACCATGACAATGTCAGGTGATTAAAAAAAATACTTTAGATCATTATTTAAGACAGAGAGACTGACAATTCTGTTTTGATTAATTACAAATAAATATTGCCAAGAAGTAAGTTAGGCTGTAGTCCTTAGAGGGAGCTATGACTCTTATATTCTTCCTTCACATCATGTCAAAATGATCTTTGTCCAGACATTAATATACAAAGGAACACCAGTCAGTTCTATAGCCATTAGGCACTTCTTTAAACCCACCCACCCTCAGTTTCCCTATACAAAGATAAGACAGCTGACATATCCCAAAATATTTTAAATGAATTAATAAATGCTTCTTGACTAAGAGACATCCATGATCTACCTCACAGTAGACAAATGGAAATCATTATTATCCCAGAGAGATATAGGCGGTAGAATAATAGAATTGGGGTTAAAAGTTGGTTCAAATCCCAATTCCAATACTTAAAAGCTCTGCCATCCTATACAAGAATTTAACTTCTCCAATTGAGAATTTCTTCACTTGTAAAATAGAGGTGCTAATATGGGTGTGGGGAAAGTGCTTTGTCAATCTAAAGAACTTCAGAAATAGGAGTTGTTGTTAGTATTAACAATAACAATAGCAGCATATAAAATCAACTAGTTTGAACAGGGAAAGTTTTCAGTTGATTATGGTAGACTAGAATAAAAACTGACAAAAACAAATTAATCTGAATCAGTTGCCTTGCCACATTTTACTATAATTATTATTGCTAGCCTCAGTTAGTCTCTAAGTCAATAAACATTTGTTAATCACCTACCAGGTTCCTGGTATCTTAGTAAATGCTGGGGATACAAAAAAAATGTCTTTCCCTTTAGGAAGCTCATAATCTAATGGGGCAGTTGGGGGCTGGGGGGGGGGGAGGAGGGAAGCAAGCAAACAAATATGTAGAAACCTGGTACATTCTGGCCAAATGAAAAATAATTTAAAAAGGAAAGCTAGAATTCAGAGGATCAGAGAAAGCTTCCTATTGAAGATAAGATTTTAATTGGGACTTAAAGAAAGCCCTGCAGGAAAGTGAAGGGGGTATTAACATGCATATGGAAATCCCTCAATATAAGGTCTAGGGTAGAGTGGAAAGTAAGACTGTGAATCTGATCCTTAAATCCTAGGAAAAGGTGTGAGAATGACCTGGGGGCTAAGAACTAAATGCAACCAGGGTGTGGAATAGTGTGAAAAAGGATATTTGGAGAGAATCTCAAAGGAGGAGGAGTTACTGAATGAGGGCAATAGAATGGGGGAAATGAGAAATAGAGGAGATTGCTTTCTCTTAGATGGGCAGGAGATGGGGGGATGAGGGAGGAATGAAAAAGAGATATTTAAGCCCGGAAAAAAAACAATTCTGTGTCATTTATTAAGTGATTGCTATGGGCCAGGTACTGTGCTGGGGTGCTGGGGATACACAGACAAAAGCTTACCTTTTGTGAAAGAGTGTGATGGAACAGTGTGATGCCCAAGTGGAAGAGCTGTTGGTTAACTTTTATTCTTATTGCTCTAGTGCTTAGAACTATGGCTGGCACAGTAATTGGTCATTATTATTATTATTATCATTATTATTATTATAACTCATGCCTTCTTAGTATCAATTCTAAAGCAGTAAGGACTAGGCAATCAGGGCTAAGTGACTTGTCCAGAGTTGCACAGCTGGAAAGTGTCTGAGGTCAGATTTGAACCTCGGACTTCTTGGCTCCAGGATAGGCACTCTATCCACTGTGCTATCTAGCTGCCCCTTAGTAAACTCTTAATAAAAGTTTGTTGACTGATTATCATTAGGAAATGGGTTCTAGAGCGCACAAGGAAGGATCAATGATGGGACTAGATAGGAAATGTGAGGGACTGTGGATGGGGATAAGGAAAGGAAGTAGAAATAGGACACAGGAGTTTTTTACCTAGGCAACTTGGAATTCTGAATCTTGGGGATTCTGAGTAGCAGAGGGAGAGTTTGTCAGCCATAGGAGAGGAAATGGTCACATCCTTCCCAGGAAGCAGTGGAAGCTCTGCTCCATTCCCTAGCTAGCTGGTGATTCAAATCTTTAACATTTTCATTGATTTAGGATTTCTTTCTCATGGGAAGAGTTCAATATGAAATTGGCTCATTGGTAGTTTTTAAATTTCTTGTTGTGAAGGAGGTATATTATTATTGAGGTCTCACTGAAGCAAGATTTTTAAAATGGTCCATTGTAAGGCAGCTCAGTGGATAGAGAGCCAGACCCGGAGACAGGAGGACCTGGGTTTAAATCTGGCTTCAGATACTTCCTAGCTGTGTGACCCTGGGCAAGTTACTTAGCCCACCCTTACCTAGCCCTTATCACTCTTCTGCCTTGGAACCAAACCATAGTTTCAGTTTTAAGACAGAAGATAAGGAAAGAAGGAAGGAAAGAAGGAAAGAAAGAAAAAAGAAGGGGGAGGAGGAGGAGGAGGAGGAAGAGGAGGAGGAGGAGGAGGAGGAGGAAGAGGAGGAGGAGGAGGAGGAGGGAGGGAGGAAAGGAAGGAAGGAAGGAAGGAAGGAAGGAAGGAAGGAAGGAAGGAAGGAAGGAAGGAAGGAAGGAAGGAAGGAAGGAAGGAAGGAAGGAAGGAAGGATCCATCTTGAGGGCAGTCCTGCTGACTCTCAAGAGATTCTCTAGCATGTCCCATGCACTGAGAATCTTCCTCCTTTCTCTGTGCTCACTTTTCAACTTCCCTGTATGCACTATCTACCCCCATTGGAATGTAAGCTCCTTGAAGGCAGGGACTGGCTTTCTGTTCCTATTTGTATTTCCAAGGCAAAACTTAGTGCCTGACATATGAAGAACTTAGAAATGTTTGTTGGCTCATATGCTGATTTAGTTTACTTTCTCCAATCAGAGAATCTCAGACTTGGAAGGAAAACCAAAGGTCATCTAGTTCAAAGCAGACCTGAACAAGAATGCCCAACAACTAGTCCTCTAGCCTCAGCTTGAAGACATGTAGTAAATGGGGAACTCCCTTTATTCCAGGAAACCCATTGCACTTTGGGATAACTTTATATGATGGATAAACTTGCTTTTTTAAGAAGCCCCATGATACAATGAATAGACCATGGGACTTTGGATCAGAAAGATACCAGTCCAAATCCTGCCTCAGACACTTACCACCTAAGTGGGGCTGGGCCATTCACTTAACCTTTCTATTCTTACTTCAGTTTCCACATCTGTAAAAAAAGAGAATTGGATTCCATGTCTCTTCTATTTCTAAATCTCTGATCAAAGAGTACCACCCAGTCACTGGATCTTCCTTTAACATTTATGAACACCTCCTAAGAGCATCTCCTCCCCCCCCTTCCACCCTGTGCCCTTATGTATAGTGTGGGGGGAGGATGTAGAAGCCTGTAGTCTTTTTTTCCCTCTCATTAAACAAGTTCCTTCATACTCAGTGGTTAGGTCCAGCTGCTCCTAAAATGCTGAAGTATGAGTAAAACATGGAATTTTTACAAGGTTTTGAAAGCTCCCCCACAATGCCATGAACAGAACAATGCCATGTTTCCATTACATCATGAGCCCGCACGTGAGCCTGGAGATGCATCCACCATGCACAGTTTTTATGCCTATTCACAAAGCTGGGCAATTATCCCATTTTATCCCATATTATGCCCAAATATATGGGCAATTGGAAAAACAATCCATCTCCCTCTCTGGCCATTCCCAAAGTGGTGTGATGAAGCCTAGAGAGGAGCCCTGGTGGTAAGTTCTTCTTGGAGGAGACTCTGAGAAGCAAGGATGGAAAGTGGCCTGAGGGGAGAGAACACATCTCCTGGGTCCAGTTTCCATGGTGATATTTCACAAGTGAAGGAGTCCCTTGGAGGCCAGTGGGATGCCCATGCCTGCTTCCTCCTTGAAAGCACCAGAAAGAGGGAGTAACACAAGGGATTGTGCTCTCTTTTGTTCTCAAGTACTCAGCAGGTGGGTAGCAGAATCCTGTGCCATGGGAGGGGGTGATAGAAATATCTACGTGTACTCCAACCTTTGTACTTCCCTGAGAGGCAGCATGGTCTGGTGGTTAGAGAGCCGTCTCTAAGCTAGGAAAGTTCTGGACTCAAATCCTACCTTTAATACATAAATGTTATAGGAAGACCCAGCTTGGCCATATGTGACTCTTAATCCTTCAGTGATCTAGGCAATTATAGTCTATGAATATGAATTACAGAAAAGATGGCAACCTACAGCAGCAAAGGGTATTCTTTACCAGGGAGTTCCTCATACCAATGTCAAAACAGATTTAATTCCTATCCCTATCCCAACTTCATTTCCTTCTTCAATGAAGCACACAAAGGGATGCCCCTGTGACCAAGCAAATGGTCTTTAGGAGGTGCCATGACCGGGGCCTTTATGGGAGCCAGTTGGGTGAGGAAGTTCAACTTAATTGGGTTGGTCTTTAGATGGGGACATGCCCCTAAATCTTAGTAGGATCTATCGGATTTTCTACTCCACAGACAAGTCTTTGGGAAGTTAGTGTCACTGTCATGACCTGATAATATATTGAGGCATCAAAATAGGACCTTAAGAAAGGTCCTCCTTCTTGTGATTTCATCTATGAGGGAATTTCTGGAGTGGAAAACCCCTCCACTAATGAAGATTGACATCCCATTAGTAACTTCTGCTATAGCACAACATATTTAAAACATGGAGGAACCTTAAAGAGCAAACGCTTTAACTTTTTCATTTTACAGTTGAGGATAGAGTGGTCTAGAAAGTTTCAATGAAGGTCACATGTTTAGTAAGTGGCGATACTAGAATTTGAACCCCAAGACATCTGATTCCAAATCCAGGGCTCTTTCCCCTCTAACCTACTTCTTCCCTTAGACTATAGACTTGCCTGAGGACAGAATGCTCCATCATAGTGCTAGATGTAAGCTGGAAGTGACTTCTGCCATCATGCAGTCAACTTCTTCATTTTGCAGATGAAGAAACCAAGGACCATAGAAGTTAAATCTTTGCCCCAGCTCATGATAGTAGCTCATACCCATTAGGAATGGATTGGAATTCAAGTCTCCTGACTCCCTGTACCACACTGGGACTTGAATTCAATTCTTCCAGATTCTGTTCTACTACATAGCCAATAAGTGGAATTACATTTGCTTATTTAATCACAGATCTTTACTTATGTTTATGAAGAGATGTATGTTTACATATATGTGCTTAACTACATATGTGTAGAGATATGTATGTGTGTATGTATATATGTGTGTGCAGCCAAATGATTTATAAAGCACTTTACCTTACCACAGATGCAAATAACACTATGTATTTTGCAAGTGAAGACATTCATCCATCAAAAAGCATCTATTAGGCACTTACTATGGGTCAGACATTGGCTAGGTAGTGGGAATATACACTTCCAACCCTTTACCTGGTTGTTGTGAGATTTAAATGAGCAAATGTATCTAAAATGCTTTGTAAACTTCCAAGTCTCCCATGTCAATTGATGTTATCATCACCATCATCATCATCATCATCATTAGAGCCATTATTTGAAAGAATAATTTTGTAATCAATCCAAAATGAAATCATCAATTAAGCACCTATTATGTCCTTGGCACTGGCCTAAATGGGGAGATCCTTGGAGGAAGAGCCTAGCTTTTGCTTCTTTTTTTTGTATTCTTTGCCTCCATGATATGTTTAAATTCACTTGGGGCACCATTTAATGAGTTTGTGGAGCTTCTGTAAGTTGACATCTGCACTTTCAGTTGACTAATCTGGGCTAAAAAACAATCCTGAATATTGCTGAGAGGAAGCTTCTAACACAGCCAATTCATGGAAGGGTTCCAAGGTCACCACCACACCTAGGCAGCTGTGCCCCACTTGACTCATGCTTGCTAGCTGGCCAACCTTCCTGGGGCCACCTGTTTACTTTCCCTTCTCTGGGTCACATCTTAAAGAAGCTGCCTCCTTTCTTTTCTCCATCACAAAGCCCTCCTCCACCCTAGATTTTCACTGGTCTCTCATTACATTTTCCTAGAGCCTTTTATCAAGCTCTAAGCATCTAATCAGTGCCCTCTATGTACCAGGCACTGTGTATTTCATCTGGTCTCTCTTGGGTCCATTACCTCTTCTCATATTCTTCTTGTTATTTAGTTGATTGGTTGTGTCCACTTCTCTGTGACCCCATTCAGGGTTTTCTTGACAAAGATACTGGAGTGATTTACCATTTCCTTCTTCAGCTCATTTTATGGATGAGGAATTGAAGTAAAACAGGGTTAAGTGATCTGCCCAGGAGCACACAGTTAGTGTCTGAGGCCACACTTGAACTCAGGTTTTATTGACTCCTCAGCCAGCACTTTATCCACTGATCCACCTTCTTTCCCTGAAATGTTATTAAAACCATCAAATTATAGATTTAGGAGGAGAAGGAACTTCAAAAGCCATCTAGCCCAATTCTCATTTTATAGATAGGGAAACTGAGGCACAGAGCAGTTAAGTATATTACCCAAGACCTTCAGATTACAATAGCATGACATTCTTTTGTCCTTGACCCTCCATCCTTGAGAGCAAAGACTGTCAGTTCTCCCTCTCTTTCCCCAGAGCCTCACTTAGCGCCTGACACATCTTAGGTGTTTACTAAACATCAATACAGTGGAACTGGCTTTGTCGATTTTGTGGCCATGATGGGATATGTCTGTACTTTAACCATGAAGAAGCATGTAAAATCCTGGAGGTTTTTATAAGACTTTTTAAAAGTAAACATACTAGACTGACATGTAGATGGCATGTCGATCTATTTCTTCTCCCCTTCTGCATCCAAAGGAAGGATCTTCCTATGTGCTCCAGCACTTCAATGGGCCAGCCTCTGGTAGCATGCACTCAAGTGAATAATTCTATATTTGGCAGTTATATGTCAAAGCAGATCTCCTAAGCAGAGCAGATGTAGTTTCTGGAAGCCTGCCATTGGTGCATCTGGGGAATTATTTACTAGTTATTGGCAGATTTGTGGGGATGGGGGGGAAGGGACAGAGAGAGAAGCAAGGACGTTCTCCCCCTTTTTGTCAATTTCTGCCCTCTCTCCTCAGACCACAAGCTTAGAGGATGCCCCCTTTTCCCTCTCGGAGCTCCTCTATTTCCTAATAAGTATGGGAAAGCTGTGAGCCTGCTGGCTTTTCTTAGGCACATCCCAATGGTTATTGTTCTTTTAACCTTTACCTTCTGTCCTAGAATCAATACTAAGTATTGATTGTAAGGCAGAAGAGAATTAAGGAACAGGAAATGGGAGTTAAGTGCCTTGCCCAGGGTGGCACAAATAGGAAGTGACTGAGACCAGATTTGAACCCAGATCTCTTCTCTCCAGACCTGGCTCTCTATCCATTGAGTCACCTAGCTACCCCTTTGGATTGTTTTTAATAAATATTCAAGGCAATATGATTATTCTTTTTCTGTCACATCATCTCATTTTTCTAGAAGTCGACTTAGGGGAATTTTCTCTGTGGAAATCCATTAGGCAGCTTAAACAAAATTGAGTGGAAATATTTAACCTGAACTAGGACCAAGCTAGGAGTACTAAAAGTATAATCAAGGTATTAAGTAACTGAAAAAAAGGCCTGAGTTCAAGTCCCAGCTCTGCCATTTTTTTACTGTGATCTTGGGCAAGTTGCTTCACAACTTTGAGCTTCTATTTTCTCATCTATAAAATTAAGAGGTTGGACTAGATGATCCTGAAGATGCCTTCTAGTTCTGACAAATTCAATGGAAACACCATTGATCTAATGGCTTCCCTCTAAGATTATTCTCAGTCTCTCCTGACTACAGCTTGCGTGTGTGTAGTTGTTCCCATGCCTTCTCTCCCAATAGAATATAAGCTTCTTGGAGGCAGGTCATTTGGTCCTTTTTTAAGTGCTTAAAATAAGTAAAACCTTAATAAATTAATTGTTGACTGAGCAACTGATAGAACTGTGAGAACCAAAAGCTCACCTCTTAGCCTTGTGAATTCTGGGCTTCTTTCAAGACTCAACTCAAATGCCTGCTTCTTCAGAGACTTTTGCCCAGACTCTGCAGGTTCCAGTGCCTTCTTTCCTTAGGTTTTTTGTTCCATCACTTTGGTTGGATCCCACTCTTCATGACCCATTTAGGGTTTTCTAGCAAAGATCTTGAGTTGGCTTGTCCTTTCCTTAGCTCCTCTTCTGTTCTTCTGCGCTGTGTACATCTAATATACATCTCTATACAAGGTCCCCAAAGTCCAAGTATAGTTTTAGGCTATTAAAACTTCAATAAACATGAAAAAAGGATTAAAGTCCATTAAAACTTTAAGAAAACCTTTTCTGCCTCTATTAGAATATGAGTGCCTTGAGGGCAGGCACTGTTTTTATTTTTTCTTCTTAGCTCCAGTATCTATCATGATGCCTGTATCCTAATAAATGCTTTAGAAATGTTTGTTGATTGATGAATTGATTAATGGCTCTGTGACTTAGGGATCCTTTCAGATCATTAAAGAAACATTAGGGTCTACTATAAAAGGACTCTTTGAGAAGAACTTTCCTACAATTCTTTGAGCAATGCATTCTTAGGTTCCAAAATTCTTCCAGCCAGAACTTTTTCCTCATTAGCTAGTACACTCTCTCATATTTCAGGCCCATGCTTCTTTTACTGTTAAAAGAGGTAGAGAGAGATATTAATTGTACTCTCTTGCCAGTCATTGGATTGAGTTACAAGGAGTCTTAAAGGATGTCTACTTCAGCTCCCTCAATATTCAGATGAGAGAGACAAGCCAGGTATGAGATGGATTGGCCTCAGGGGCAGCTTGGTAGCTCATTGGAATGAGAGCCAGGCCTAGAGAAGGGAGGTCCTTAGTTCAAATCTAGCCACAGATGCTTCCTAGCTGTGTGACCCTGGGCAAGTCACTTAACCCTCATTGCCTAACCTTTACCATTCTTCTGCCTTAGAACTAATGGACAGTATTGATTCTAAGGTAAGGCTTTTTTTTTTTAAAGGTGATTTGGCCATATTCTTCTTGGCCCAGTGATCAGAACCAGATTGTAGAGGAACAGATTTAGTAACTATAATTCATATTTACAAGCACTTTAAGATTTGCAGATGCTTTCCTCCCTGTGTGCTCTAGAGATTTAAGGCATTTACAAAGGAAATCTTTTCAACCATGAGAGTCCTCCAGGAATAGAATGGGCCATCTTGGCCAGTAGCAAGTAGCCCATGCTTAGACCTCATCAAGCAAATGTTAGATGATTTCTTGTTGGGTATTTCATAGAGGGAGTTCTTCTTTAGATATATCTTGGACTGGAGGCCACTGTGGTACTCTTCCAGCTCTGAGTTTCTCTGATTCTATGGGACCAAAGCCCAGATGAAGTTGTTTGCTCAAGGAATAAGTAACTGAGGCAGAATTTGTACCCAGGTCCTTTCCATGACTCTTTGCTACCTCTGGATACCTCTGTTAAGGGTCTCTCCTTTTCAAGTTCCAATGTAATGAATAGAACTGATCCCCAAAGTCACTTTTATTTTTGTTGCTATGATTCTTAAGCAAGCATTGAACATGCCAATATAAGGCTCTTGCTTCCTTTGCCTGGTTTCTTATCTGTGCACTGATGGATGTGAACAAGCCCCAACCTGCTGCCCAGGACTGCTGGGAAGATACCTCTTCAATCAGCCAAGTGCTTCTAGCCTGCCCAAGCCAAAATCCAGTCCTCTCTCCATTGTTCTCCCTCTTAAGCTCCTCATTCCTCAGTTTATCCCCCCTGCCAGAGACTATGTCCCCAGGCACCAAAGTCAAAATGAAGAGGCTTCTTGTATGGTCCCATCTGTATGACCAGCTGCATAAGTCTTGATCTATATGTAAGGCTGTATTTTTTATTTAGTTATGTTGGTATGTGTTCTCTCCCCCAGTGGAATTTAAGCCCCTCAGGCAGGGACTGTGTTTTTTTTTTCTTTGTCTCCCCAGAACCTTAGTCAGGCAATAAACATTTATTAAAGCTATACTCTATGCCAGGCTACAAAGAGGGAAAAGACAAAAGATAAAGAGGGAAAAGACAGCCTCTACCCTCAAAGAGCTCACCATCTTTCACAATGACTGGCTCATAGTAGGTGCTTAATTGATGATTTTTGATTGGTTATAAAACTATTCTTCCAGACTATGGATCTAATAATGATGATGATAATATTATAAAAAGACATGAGAAACTTGAAAGTTTAAGGCCCATTAACTACATTTTCTCATTTCAGCTTCAAGACAACCACAAAAGGAATTGAGTCTTTATATCCCCAACATTTGGCTAGTATAAAGCCAGTAATAAAACAATTTTTCTAAATTGTAGGTCTAATAATGGTGATGATGATGATATTAATTGACAGAGGGCATTTTTTAGACCTTTGCCTTCCATCTTAGAATCAATACTGTGTATTGGTTCCCAGACAGAAGAGTGGCAAGGGCTAGGCAATGGGAGTCAAGTGACTTGCCCAGGGTCACACAGCTGGGAAGTGTCTGAGGCCAGATTTGAACCTAGGACCTCCCGTCTCTAGGCCTGGCTCCCAATCTGCTAATCTACTCAGCTGCCCCCTAGAGGGCATTTTTTAAAAGAAGGTAGGTTGCACAGTGCATAGGATGCTGAGTTAAAATCTTGCCTTAGACACTTACTAGCTCTGTGTCCCTGGGCAAGTCACTTCACCTCTGTCTTCAACAGTATTCTTATCTATAAAATAAGGACAGTAGTCACACCTACCACCCAGGTTTTTGTGAATATCAAATGAGATTACACGTAGAATGTTTATAATCCTAAAAGCACTAGATAAATGCTACCTATTTTTATCATTAAACTTTATGGAGCACAAAATATGCATGATCTTATTTGAGCCTCACAATAACCCTATCAGGTAAGAAGCAGAACATTCTTATGGTTTACATTTTACAGATGAGGAGAAAAGTTCAGAGATGCCATGACCCTTACCCCAGCTCCCAAAGCTAATAGGAGTTTAAGTAGAAGAAGCACGTGGATTTATCTGACTCCCTACTAAGCCACACTGCCCATCAGATGAATTATTGCTTATCAAATGAATAGTGTCCATGTAAACCTATGCCTACTCTTTTCAAATGAAGTGCTTTATTTGGCAAACCCTGAATATCTAGGGACCCTTCTTTCTTTCCCTTGTCTTCTTTCTTCATCCTTTGGGGAGGCTCAGTGTGGTCTTCAGTCTCCTGGTGACTTTGGGTAATTCAGCAATGACATGAAGATGTTGTGGAGCTGATTGTCATTCTAGTCAGTTTACTTATGTACTGTTAGGTGGGCTCTAGAAGAGGAGGAATAGGCAAGGGGAATACTTTTAATGATGGAAATCTCCACTCGCTCCCCCAAATCTATCTCTTCATCTAGAGATACCAGGAGAAGAGTTCCCTATAGATTGTAAGCTCCTTGAGGGTTAGGCTGCCATTGTGCTTAGCTCTGAATCTTTGATGATAAGCTCATTGTCTTACACACACTTGGTGTGATGTGATATTTGGAATTCAATCCTGATTCCTTTGATCATTGTCCATGAGTTCAGGTCCTCACAAGGAGCTCCTGGTCGAGCTCAAGTCTTGTGATTCCATGTCCCGTACTCTTTCCTTTCCCTGTTCCTGTTATACTTGTGATGGTCTTCCCTGTCAGAGAGGTAGCTTAGGTTCTTTTAGCTCCATATCCTTGATTCTATGACCATCACATAGCACTTCATTTTGTACTTGCTATTGAGTATTATAGACACTCTTGTGCATTGACATCATCTGTTTGTCTATTACCTCTGCAACAGTATATATATATGTATGTGTGTATGTATAAAAGTCTTCATAAATTATAGGAACAGACCATTGAAATCCCCACTGAGCCTAGCACAGTATTCTTTATGCAGTAAATGTTTAAGAAATGTTTATTGTTATTTTTCTGTTGGGAGGAAATATTGAGTGAATGTCAGTGTTCATCTGCCTACCCATCTATCTATCTATCCATTCATAAATTCATCTATCTACTTACCTTCCTATCTCTCTATCTCTTTGTCCATCCATTGATCTATCCAACTATTCATCTATAATCTCTGTCTCTCTTTCCCTCCCTCCCTCCCCATCTACCTATCTCTCTATTTCTTTATCTCTTTTTCCATCTATCCATCCATCCATCTATATCTATCTATCTATCAATCTATCAATCTATCTATCTATCTATCTATCTATCTATCTATCTATCTATCTATTTGTCTGTCTATCTATCTATCTATCTATCTATCTATCTATCTATCTATCCATCTATCCATCCATCTATCTATCTATCTATCTATCTATCTATCTATCTATCTATCTATCTATCTATCTATCTATCTATCTATCCATCTATCTATCCATCTATCTATCTATCTATCTATCTATCTATCTATCTATCTATCTATCTATCTATCTATCCATCTATCCATCCATCTATCTATCTATCTATCTATCTATCTATCTATCTATCTATCTATCTATCTATCTATCCATCTATCCATCCATCCATCCATCTATCTATCCATCTATCTATCTATCTATCTATCTATCTATCTATCTATCTATCTATCTATCTACCTACCTACCTACCTGCTTGCCTGCCTCTCTGTCTCTATCTATCTTCAGGGACAATATTCTCTGCTTCTGGGTTAACACTAATAATAATAATAACCACAGCTTAATTTATCTAGTATCCTAAAGTTTACAAAGCACCTTCTTCAGGATTATACTGTCAAGGTGTAACAAGAGTACTATCACCCTTATTTCAAAAATGAGGCTATCAAGTCCATTGTTGAGAGTTATTGATCTACTAAGTGGCAGACCGAGGATTTCAACTGAAGCCATTTAATTCCAGATTCATTATTTTATCCACCAAAGCAGCGATCATCTGATGGGCCTTGGTGATGAGAAAACAAAATTGAGAAAGTCCTTATCCTCAAGGAGTTTATACTCTGTTGGAGGAGACATCTTGGGTTCATAAGGTGGAATGGACATTAGCAGTCTTCTGATCCAACCCCCTCAATGTACAGATAAGGAAAATGAAGCCAATAAATATTTAGTGATTTCCCCCCCTAAGATTCACACAGGTAATGAGTGGTACATATAACCTTTATGTAGAAATTATTTATTTGTATTTTTTGGCCATTGATTCTCCTTCACAAAATTCTTCTACACTATTTGTGATGAGAAGTAAAAGCCATTTCCTCCCATTTTGAGCTACTAGCCAGCTTGGCAGCACACAGTGTTTTTGTCCCATAACTCCAGTCATTGATGAAATCCTACATTGAACCAAGGTCATGGACTTAGGCAGCTCCCAGAAAAAGATCTTGTTTCTCATGTACTTGTTCGAATTCATGAGGTCATGGGTTGAGCAAAAGGGTGAAGATCAAGTGATAAAAAGAAAGGCCAAATGGAACCCCGAGCTGTACGCTCTGGAATGTCCTCAACTTGAAGTCCTAGAATCCCAGAGCTGGGAGGGACCACAGAGGACACCCTCTGCAGTAGCCAAGCCTATGGGTCGCCTGGCTTCTTTTCCAAAACATGTGGATAGGCCCAGCCTTGCAGCGACTGCCATCCAGGGAACTGTCAGCTCCACATTTGGATTTTCCATGTTTCTTGTTTCACAGGTCTAGCTGAAGGTCTCATGTTGATTCCACTTAATCTGTGCAGTCTGAGGGCTCTCTCAAGTGCCAGTCAGTGCCATAGGGGACAGGAATGCCATCACATAGCAGGGATATGTGGCTATGGGGCCAACATGGGCAGAGCTGCAGGAGCTCAGCTGTCTGTAGATGTTGAATTCTAACATGGTGGGTTGGGAGTTCAGTCTTTCTTCGGCAAATGTTTACTAAGAACTTATTTGACTTAAGTAACTATTCTTGGCCCTTTAGGGAGAGTGACGTGTTTCTAGCTATCTGTTCTCCTAGATTATGTGCTCCATCATGGCAGGAACCTTGTACTAATCAATCACTCAGTCAGCAACAACTTATTAAGTACCTATTTGGTGCCATGTTGGTATGATGGGCATTGGTCATAGGAAGACAAATTGAAGATAGTTTTTGTTCACAAGGAGTTTACACCCTATTGGAGAAGACAGTTTGGGTTCCGAGATGAGGCAGAATGGACATTAGCTGTCATTGTGTGAGGAATGGTTTTCCCCAAGGGCCACACAGATAGTGGGCAACAGAGCTGGGATTTGAATCCAGATCTCAGACTCCAAATACAGAACTCTTTCCACTGCACTGTTTCCCCTGTACACAGTTAAGCATATGCCCCAAATGTGTAAAATCTAATCTTTTAAATCAACATTTGTCATTTCTCCCAGGTGTAGATCTGTGCATGCAGAGTAACTTAATCAACATTTGTTGACTTGATGAAAATTGAATGAAAGCAAAAAATCCTAAAGAGACGAGAGGCTCACATCTAAAGGATTTTAAGATTTTGAGCAGCATTAAGAATCCTTGGTTGGAAATATTGCTACTAGTTATTATTATTATTATAACTCACATTTCAACATCATGTTAAGGTTGAGAAAGTGCCTGCCTTTTCTACAAATAATTCTGGGACGTAGATGGTATAAATAATTGCTGATGTCCTCCTTTTAAGGATGCAGCTATGGAAGCTTTGTGAACTATGATTTGCCCAACACCATTCAGCAAGCTCAGTGCTGTCCTAACTAGAACTAGAACCTAGATCTTCTGATTCTAAGAGTTCCTTCTCTCCTTCCATTGCATGGTATTGCATTTGGGGTTGTCTAAAATAGCAAAGGAAGGAGAAAGAAGAAGCAAATAATAACAACATCAATACAGAAGAGACATGGACCTTCCCCTGGGGCAGCTTCTGATCTAGATCAGCAGTTTTCAAAGTAGGGTCCATGTATCCCTAGAGGTCCCCAAGACCTTTCAGGCAGTTCAACAGTAAGAATCGTTTTCCTAAGAATAAGGCAGTTGATGTAAACCGCCAGCACTTTAGTCTAAATAGCAATAGATAGGATTCACATGAGCAAGAGTCATTGGTGGAGGGACTGTCAATCATTTTTAAGATTGTAAAAGGCTCCTGTGACCAAAGAGCTTGGTTTAGATGAAACTATCTTTCTGTGTGAAACAATGGCAGAGTAATCCATAGAGAGAGCCTCAGTGGGAGCTGTTGTTCCTGGGGCAAGAGCTGGAGATTCTTAGGGGGCCATTATTTATATCCTCCCTGACAGCTGACAGAGTACCTTCTCATTCATTCACCCAGTTTCATTCTCCCAGCAGCCCTGAGATTTGGGGAAGATAGGTATTATTGTTCCCATTTTAGAGATGAGAAAGCCAAGGCTTAAAGACGATTCTGAACTTGCCCAGGGCCTTTGTGCCAGTCACCTTTTGGCTTTTGGTATAAATGTTGATAGAAATGGCTGGATGCAGAGAAACAAGAGAGACGGGGCTCCAATGGAAACTCTCCAGTACGCCAGTCTGAATGTACAAATGTTGCTTTGGGCGGAGGCAAGTGAGGAGACTGCCACATCTCTGCCTCTCAGTGCATTATTATACCTTAATCACCAGCTGCAAGGGTTAATGGGTTGGTTTGCCAAGCCAAGAATCTTAGTTTAGAATTCACATATGGTTTTCTATTGTCTTCTTCCGTTATTGGTCTTTTGCTCCTTAAATACATCCATGATTCCTCACATTTTTAAAGTAAAATATTTAATTTACTGGTTGACTAGAACTCGGGTGTGTGGGCAGAAACCTTTCCTGGGTATTGCTTGGCATCAGATCTGCTGAGCCAGCATTCTGGGCTGGAGGCTGAGAACAGAAGAAGAGAAAGAAAATGGAGCCGATTAACGAGGGAGCCTCATTGGAGACAAACACAACAGGGCTTAAAACTGCAAAAGCTGCAACTGCAGGAAGTCGAGAGGGCTGCTTCTCTGGCATAACAAGGATGTGAGCTCTGGGGCTTTGTTTCTATGCACCTCCATGATATCTGTTTGCCCACAACCCCCCTCTCTTTCAACTTCAGCAAATAAGTCACTTTTGTTTGTGACTTAAACAATGAATTGGGTTGTTGCTACATGGCGGTGGATATTTCCATGGCTACTTGATGAAAAATGAATGAGATTCTTCCCAGTATCCTGTAGCGTTGAGGAGAGAGAAAGGAAAGGAAAGGAAAGGAAAGGAAAGGAAAGGAAAGGAAAGGAAAGGAAAGGAAAGGAAAGGAAAGGAAAGGAAAGGAAAGGAAAGGAAAGGAAAGGGAAGGAAAGGGAAGGAAAGGGAAGGAAAGGAAAGGAAAGGAAAGGAAAGGAAAGGAAAGGAAAGGAAAGGAAAGGAAAGGAAAGGAAAGGAAAGGAAAGGAAAGGAAAGGAAAGGAAAGGAAAGGAAAGGAAAGGAAAGGGGGAAGAAGGGGAAAGGGGAAGGAAGGAAGGAAGGAAGGAAGGAAGGAAGGAAGGAAGGAAGGAAGGAAGGAAGGAAGGAAAGGGAGAGAGGAGTGGGGAGAGAGGAAGGAAAAGGAGTTCTTGTCTTACTTTCATGAAAATATTACTCATACTAAAAAGAAGATTGGATGTACACCATGAAAAATATCAATTTGTTAAAGTATCAATATTTAGCATTTTAAAATGTTTCTATCAAAGGTAACAAAACTTTTGAGAAGACACTGTTGGGCTCCAAATCACCACCAAATCACATTCTTTCTAAAAGCTTTCTTGACCCTTAAAAGGTAGCACTCACATAGGATTAAAACTTTAAGAGGAACCAATCAGTAAACATTTATTAAGTACAGGTTTGCCAGGCACTGTACAAATCCCTAGGCTCAAGCATCTTGTCCTGTGTTGAGGGAGACAGTATGGTCCATTGGATAGGACATTAGCACTAAAGAGAAACTTTACTGAAATTCCTTATCTGACACTGACTTCTTCTGGGACCTTGAGAACACACTTAACTTCCTTGAGGCTCAATTTCCTTATTTGTAAAAAAGAGAGACTTGAGCCAGATGAGCTTTCTAGTCTTTTCTAGTTCTGGTCTCTAATGCTATGGTCTTGCACGTCTGAATAGATTTCTACAAAATCCATCAAAGGCAGGTTGGATGAAGGAGGCATCAGGAGCTGTGGAGATTTAGAAAATTCTCATGTGAAAGGTGACATTTGATATCAATTTTGAAGGAAAACAGTGGTTCCCAGAGGGAGAAAGAAGGAAGGAGGACATTCCAGGCAAGCCCCAGGGAAGGAGATAGACTATCCTATGTGAGGAACAATAAAAAATCAATAATTGGTCTGGACTGTCAAATGCATGAAGGGACGAGTATATAATAAGACTGGAAAGGTGGCTTGGAGTCAGATTGTAAAAGGTTTAAATATCCTTGGAAAGAATTTGCATTTCTAAGAGTCAATAGGGATCTCTAACTAGATGTAGTCATCGTAGTTGTCGTCGTCGTCGTCGTCTCTCGGCGTAGAATAGGTAAAAGTGCTAGATTTGGAGGCAAGAAGATCTGAGTTCAAATCCCAATTTGAAAACTTACTAGCTGTGTGACCCTGCTCAAGTCACTTAATCCTGTTTGCCTCAATTTCCTTATCTGTAAAATAAGCTGGAGAAGGTAATGGCAAACCAATCCAGTGTCTTTGCCAAGAACACCCCAAATGGGATCACAAAGAGTTATAGATATGACTGAAACTGAAGAACATAATCAAAGAAAATAAATTCTCACATTAGCCACATCCAGCTTCAGCCTGCACTCAGAGGCCATCATTTCTGTAGCTTAACTGGACACGGGCAATATATTTCTGGAGTCATGTTCAGTCATCATGTTGATAGGAATTCCAGTCTTTCAAAGTTGTTTGTCTTTAAGATATTACCATTATATAAATTGGTTTCCTGATACCATTCACTTCCCCTTTTATCAGTAACTACAACTCTTTTCAATTTTCTCTGAAACCCTTCCCTTCATCATGGCCTAGTGGATAGAAAACTAGACTTTGAGCCAGGAAGACCTGAATTCAAATCCTACTTCAGACACCTACTAGCTATATGACCTTGGGTAAGTCACTCAACTCCCCTGTGCCTCAATTTCCTTATCTATAAAATAAGGATGTTGAACTAGATGGCCTCTAATGGCCTTTCCATCTCTATGATCCTATGCATTGTCTTTCACTCTTCCCTTGAACCTGTTAAAGTATTTTATGCACATAGTAGTGACTTTCTAACTGGTTATTTATTATGTACTTGAGCAGGTGGTTATCCTTGCCTCACTTTTCCTTTTTTTGGAATGGAAGGGAGTTGCAGTTGATGGCTTTTAATTCCCCTTTCAGGCGTAAATCTCTGATGCTAGGGTTAATGCCAGGATAACTTTAGCTAGTTCTTTAGGCACATGCTCGTGGTCCATTGAGACCTTTATATTAGTGTGGGTCCAGCGCTTTGCTATAAAAGTCAAGCAGTCATTGGCCTCTTAGGTAATTAGGATGGATTTGGGGTATCCTCTGGGTCCTTGACCCTCCTGGATTTCCTATGACTTTTACTCCATTGCTTTAGACTGAACTGATTCCTTCCCTTTGGAATTGTTTCCTTTCTCTCATCTGTAGCTGTTAAAGGGGCTGACGACCAACATGGTGGGCTTCTTGTGAGCTTGGAGCTTCTGTAAAAAGCTCCATAATAATTTCTAAGAGTGGCTGCTCGAGGGATTCCAGCCCTGGAGGGGAGGATGCCTGGGGGACCTCAAAGATCCCTTCCTTAACTTCTGAGACGATTATTCTTTGCATCTATTCCAGTCCACAAACAATTATGAAATGTGTCAGGAACTGTACCAGAATCTGGAGATAGGAAGACAAAATGGAAAGCCCTCGGGTGGTATGCATTCCACTGGAGGAAATGAAGTGTGGAAACAGAGAAGTGTATATGTGCTAACTTAAGAAGGAAGAGAGTATTAGCCATGAAGGGAATCGGGAAAGAATCCACCCAGGAGATGACCCTTGAGCTGAACCTTGAAGGAAGCTAGGGATGCCTAGAGGCCAAAGAGAGGAAAGTGTAGACTGCAGGCAAGGGAGGTGGAGGGGGGCAGCCTGGACAAAAGCATGAAGATGGGAAGTGAAATGATGAGTTTAGGGAATAGTAGATGGGCACATTTGGCTAGAATGTCAATTGTGGGACAAGGAGTAATGTAAAATAAGCCTGGAAAGCGAGGCTCGCACACTATTATACCAAAATGAACAATTTATGGTTTATCCTGGAGGCAAGAGGTTGCCACTCAAGCTTCTTGATCTGGGAAATGCCATGATCATCTTTATGATTTGGGAATATTATCTTGGCAGCTGTGTTAGGAAAGATGCATTGGAGGTAGATAAGCCCAGAATCCAAAAAAGAAGTTATTGCAGAGGGCAGCTAAGTAGCTCAGTGAATACAGAGTCAAACCTAGGGACAGGAAGTCCTGGGTTCAAATCTGACCTCAGACACTTCCTAGCTGTGTGACCCTGGGCAAGTCACAATTTCCATTGCCTAGCCCTTTCCATTCATCTGCCTTGGAACCAATATACTGCATTGATTCTAAAAAGAAAGGTAAGGTTTTTTTTTTAAGATGTTATTGCAGCATCCAGAGGAATAGTGATAAAGTTGTAAACTAGGGTAATGTCATGATCAATGGAAAGAAGGATGCTGTGACAACCGGTGGGATATGAGGGCTGGAGGAGAGCTGGAGGAGTTGAAAATTACTCCAAGATTTCAAACCTGGGTGAATTGCAGAAGGTCCTCAGGAGAGACAGAGAACTTGGGAGAAGTGGGTTTGGGGAAAAGATAATTTGTTCTGTTTTGGCCATGTCAAATTCAAGGTGCCTTTTGGACATCCAGGTGGAGATGTCTAACAGTTTATGTTCTTTGTTTTGGTACGGCCCAATTTTTGCATACTTTAAGAAGATAGAGCATCACAGAATCTGACTTGGAAAGGCATAGAAGCTATTCTTTTCTTGGAATGAAACCCCTTCTAAACCACCTCCTCCTACATGTGGCCTTCTTTTATGGGTTTTATTACTGCCTACTTTCTTGAATTTTCACTCTTTTTCTAAAACCTTACCTTCTTTCTTAGAATCAATATTAGGTTATAAGTCCCAAGGCAGAAGAGTGGTAAAAACTAAGCATTTGGAGCTTAATGGTTTGCCCAAGGTCGCATAGCTAGGGAGTATCTGAGTCCAAATTTGAACCCAGAACCTTCCATCTCCAGGGCTGGCTCTCTACTGAGCCACTTAATAATATCATATTACTTCTTGATGAAGAGGAAAGAGAAGGCAGAAGGGAGAGAACATGGATCACAAAGTAGAAAATGATTATTAAAATGTGTATATCCATTCAACCTGGAAAAGAAAAATATAACACAAAATTTAAAAATAAAATAAATTATCTACTATATGCACCAATGCTAGGCAACAGAAAATTGAGATAAAACATGGCTCTGATTCTCATGAACCTTAGATTCTATCCCTCTTGTAAATTTCTGGTTCTCTCTGTAGTTACTCTTTCTACACTTCATCTGTTCTTGAGGTTATCTAGCTTGGTGGACACCCCCATGAAACTTTCTCCAACCCAGACACTTCTGAATATAAACCATTTTGAGAAGATGTGCAAAACTCCAGGGAGAGGCATTCTTGGCAGCCCTTGTTAAAAACATTCCATCCCTCCCTAAGCAGGAGATTGGCATCTCTGTATTTGAAGCCATGGACCACAAATCTAAATCCTGTTCATCTGCTCCATCTTCTTAACTGGCTGTTTACTTCCCAAATCTGTCTCTCTCTTTGCAATCCCTTAGACTCAATGGTAGCAGATGAAGACACCATGCCCCTGAGCTCTTCAGCTCCTCATCTAAGATTTCATAAATCTTTAGCAATGCTTCCAAACAATGCCATCAGATAAGGACCTTATTAACCCAAATAGCAAGTATTTCAAGGACAGTGACTGTGTTTTATTACACAGTCAGACTCTTCCTGGAACCACTTACTGTAGCAAACAGCATGGCAGAGGACCATTGGTTCCATTGGAGCATCATCAATGGATATTAACTAAACACTATCCTGACAATTTCTAGCCTTTACATTGGGGATTGCTTATGATGTATTAGTGACAGACAAGCATAAGCAAGCTATGCCTTTACAGGTTTAGTGGGATTTTCCTAATCTTCCTCAGTCCCCTCCACCAGGCTGAACACACAGTCCACTCAAAAGATATTTGATTGCTTTTCAGCTGAGTGAAAGTAATTTCCTCTAGTCTTATAAAGAGCCTCTTTGTCCTTCCCAGCAATGTATAATCTACTCATTTGCCCAGCAGGTAGCATGATAGATTTCACTGTGTGTGTGTGTGTGTGTGTGTGTGTGTGTGTGTGTGTGTGTGTTTCCCCCTAAATGATTGCTTTGGAGACATTTAATAGCAAATCACCTCTGGGGAAAAGCTGACTCTGACCCTCAATCCCCAAAGACAAATGCCCAAAGAGAAGAGAAATGATGTGCTGGGATTAAGCTAGTCCCAGAATTTTAGGGACTAAATTATTTTAGTTTGGGAGTTTTATGTGTGTACATGTGCATGTGCTTAGGCAGAAACTAGCCTCTTTTGAGCTCACTTCCGGTTAAGATGGTGGCTTAGAGAAAGCTGAAGTTCAGATCTCCGGAAAACCCTTCCCGACCGATCTCAAACTAGAAGCTCCTAAGGCGCTGAAATTCAAAACGATCAACAGCACAGACCCTGGGAACCCTCCTCCTGGACCTGGACCCGGTTCAAAAGGTACGGCTCCCCTTAAAAGCCAGAACCCGAGATCCCTCGGACCTCAGGGGTAGGAGCGCAGAGTCCAAGGCTCCCGGAAGCGGCAGCCGTGCCGGGCTCAGAGAGCAGGGTCTGAGGAACAACAACCCTCAGGGTCTTCTACCCAAGTCCCAGTCCGGGTGAAAGTTACTGCCTGGGGCTTCCGCTGCAAAGAGCCGGTCGGTCAAAGAGCCTTCGGTCCGGGTGAAAGTTACTGCCTGGGGCCTCCGCTGCAAAGAGCTGGTCAAAACAACAGCAACCCCCAGGCTGGGCAAGACAGCCTCACGGGCTGGATCCTGCTATCCAAGTCTCAGTGAAAGTCTGTGCTCTCGGAGCTTGGGGAAGCGGCAGCCCATCCCCCCGCAGGCCGACGAAACAGCCTCACGGCCAGGGATTCTGAAGGCAACTTCCGGAAATCGAGCCAGGGGGAGAGTGTGGCCTCGTGGTCCGACCCTTCCATTCCAGTTCCAGTGAGGCATATTCAGTTTAACCCAGGGAACGCTCATAGAACCAACATCTGCCCAGGACTAAAGCCTCTGATCACCAGACAAAGACAAGAAAAGCCAATCCTCCACGTTCAGAGATGACAAACTCCACAGAAGCACAGAAGCCCCAAAATACCAAGAAAAATAAGAAGAAAGGGGCGACTCTGGACACATTCTATGGAGCCAAAATACAAAATACAGAGCAGATAGAAGAAGATATACAAGAAAATTCTCCAAAATCTTCCAAAGGAAATAGAAACTCTCCACAAACCCATGAAGAATTTGAATCAGAAAGGACCAAAAAGATGGAAGCCCTCTGGGAGGAAAAGTGGGAAATGATGCAAAAGAAATTCACGCATCTACAAAACCAGTTTGACCAAACTGTAAAAGAAAACCAGGCTTTAAAGCAAGAACTAATAAAGCAAAGCCAAAACACCAAGAAATTAGAAGAGAACATAAAATATCTCACCGACAAGGTGATAGATCTGGAAAACAGGGGGAGAAGAGAAAATTTAAGAATAATTGGACTCCCAGAAAAGCCAGAAATAAACACCAAACTGGACAGGGTGATACAAGATATAATCAAAGAAAATTGCCCAGAGATTCTAGAACAAGGGGGCAATACAGCCACTGACAGAGCTCACAGAACACCTTCTACACTAAACCCCCAAAAGACAACTCCCAGGAATGTAATTGCCAAATTCCAAAGCTATCAAACAAAAGAAAAAATCCTACAGGAAGCCAGAAAAAGACAATTTAGATATAAAGGAATGCCAATCAGGGTCACACAAGACCTTGCAAGTTCTACGCTGAATGATCGTAAGGCATGGAACATGATCTTCAGAAAGGCAAGAGAGCTGGGTCTCCAACCAAGAATCAGCTACCCAGCAAAACTGACTATATACTTCCAAGGGAAAGTATGGGCATTCAACAAAATAGAAGACTTCCAACTTTTTGCAAAGAAAAGACCAGAGCTCTGTGGAAAGTTTGATACCGAAAATCAAAGAGCAAGGAATACCTGAAAAGGTAAATATTAAGGAAAGGGGAAAAATGTTATCTTCTTTTACTCAAACTCTCTTCTATAAGGACTACATTTATATCAACCTATGTATACTAATATGTGGGGAAAATGTAATGTATAAATAGGGGGTAAAGAAAGACCAAATAGAATAATGGTTCTCACACAAAGATTCACAGGGGAAGGGGAGGGGAAGAAAACTCCTATAAGAAGGAGAGGAAGAGAGGGGGGGGGTTTACTTAAACCTCAATCTCAGGGAAATCAACTCTGAGAGGGAAAAACATCCAGATCCATTGGGATCTTGAATTCTATCTTACCCAACAAGGGTAAGGAGAAGGGAAAACCAAGGGGGGGGAGGGGGAGAGGGAGAACAAAAAGGGAGGGATAGAGAGGGGGGAGGGGGAGGGAAAAAAAGGGAGGGACTAAAAAGGGAAACATCAAGGGAGGGGACAAGGGGGACTGATTCAAAGTAAATCACCGGACTAAAAGGTAGAGCCGAAGAAGAAAAGGTTAGAATTAGGGAAGGCAATCAAAATGCCAGGGAGTCCACAAATGACAATCATAACTTTGAACGTGAATGGGATGAACTCACCCATAAAACGTAGACGAATAGCTGAATGGATTAGAATCCAAAACCCTACCATATGTTGTCTTCAAGAAACACACATGAGGCGGGTTGACACCCACAAGGTCAGAATTAAAGGATGGAGTAAGACCTTCTGGGCCTCAACTGATAGAAAGAAGGCAGGAGTGGTAATCATGATATCTGATAAAGCCAATGCAAAAATAGACCTGATCAAAAGGGATAGGGAAGGTAATTATATTTTGTTAAAAGGGACTCTAGACAATGAGGAAATATCATTAATCAACATGTATGCACCAAATAATATAGCACCCAAATTTCTAATGGAGAAACTAGGAGAATTGAAGGAAGAAATAGACAATAAAACCATACTAGTGGGAGACTTAAACCAACCATTATCAAATTTAGATAAATCAAATCAAAAAATAAATAAGAAAGAGGTAAAAGAAGTGAATGAAATCTTAGAAAAATTAGAATTAATAGACATATGGAGAAAAATAAATAGGGATAAAAAGGAATACACCTTCTTCTCAGCACCACATGGCACATTCACAAAAATTGACCATACATTAGGTCACAGAAACATAGCACACAAATGCAAAAAAGCAGAAATAATGAATGCAGCCTTCTCAGATCACAAGGCAATAAAAATAATGATTAGTAATGGTACATGGAAAACCAAATCTAAAACCAATTGGAAATTAAACAATATGATACTCCAAAACCGTTTAGCTAAAGAAGAAATCATAGAAACAATTAATAATTTCATCAAGGAAAATGACAATGGCGAAACATCCTTTCAAACCTTTTGGGATGCAGCCAAAGCGGTAATCAGAGGCAAATTCATATCCCTGAAGGCTCATATTAACAAACAAGGGAGAGCAGAGATCAATCAATTGGAAATGCAATTGAAAAAACTCGAAAGCGATCAAATTAAAAACCCCCAGCAGAAAACCAAATTAGAAATCCTAAAAATTAAGGGAGAAATTAATAAAATCGAAAGTGATAGAACTATTGATTTAATAAATAAGACAAGAAGCTGGTACTTTGAAAAAACAAACAAAATAGACAAAGTACTGGTCAATCTAATTAAAAAAAGGAAGGAAGAAAAGCAAATTCACAGCATTAAAGATGAAAAGGGGGACAGCACCTCCAATGAGGAGGAAATTAAGGCAATCATTAGAAATTACTTTGCCCAATTATATGGCAATAAATACACCAATTTAGGAGAAATGGATGAATATATACAAAAATACAAACTGCCTAGACTAACAGAAGAGGAAATAGAATTCTTAAATAATCCCATATCAGAAATTGAAATCCATCAAGCCATCAAAGAACTTCCTAAGAAAAAATCCCCAGGGCCTGATGGATTCACCTGTGAATTCTATCAAACATTCAGAGAACAGTTAACCCCAATACTATACAAACTATTTGACATAATAAGCAAAGAGGGAGTTCTACCAAACTCCTTTTACGACACAAACATGGTACTGATTCCAAAACCAGGCAGGTCAAAAACAGAGAAAGAAAACTATAGACCAATCTCCCTAATGAATATAGATGCAAAAATTTTAAATAGGATACTAGCAAAAAGACTCCAGCAAGTGATCAGAAGGATCATTCACCATGATCAAGTAGGATTCATACCAGGGATGCAGGGCTGGTTCAACATTAGGAAAACCATCCACATAATTGACCACATCAACAAGCAAACTAGCAAGAACCACATGATTATCTCAATAGATGCAGAAAAAGCCTTTGATAAAATACAACACCCATTCCTATTAAAAACACTAGAAAGCATAGGAATAGAAGGGTCATTCCTAAAAATAATAAACAGTATATATCTAAAACCAACAGCTAATATCATCTGCAATGGGGATAAACTAGATGCATTCCCAATAAGATCAGGAGTGAAACAAGGATGCCCATTATCACCTCTACTATTTGACATTGTATTAGAAACACTAGCAGTAGCAATTAGAGAAGATAAAGAAATTGAAGGCATCAGAATAGGCAAGGAGGAGACCAAGTTATCACTCTTTGCGGATGACATGATGGTCTACTTAAAGAATCCTAGAGATTCAACCAAAAAGCTAATTGAAATAATCAACAACTTTAGCAAAGTTGCAGGATACAAAATAAACCCACATAAATCATCAGCTTTTCTATATATCTCCAACACAGCTCAGCAGCAAGAACTAGAAAGAGAAATCCCATTCAAAATCACCTTAGACAAAATAAAATACCTAGGAATCTATCTCCCAAGACAAACACAGGAACTATATGAACACAACTACAAAACACTCGCCACACAACTAAAACTAGACTTGAACAATTGGAAAAACATTAACTGCTCATGGATAGGACGAGCCAATATAATAAAAATGACCATCCTACCCAAACTTATTTATCTATTTAGTGCCATACCCATTGAACTACCAAAATACTTCTTCACTGATTTAGAAAAAACCATAACAAAGTTCATTTGGAAGAACAAAAGATCAAGGATATCCAGGGAAATAATGAAAAAAAAACACATATGATGGGGGCCTTGCAGTCCCTGACCTAAAACTATATTACAAAGCAGCAGTCATCAAAACAATTTGGTACTGGCTAAGAAACAGAAAGGAAGATCAGTGGAATAGACTGGGGGAAAACGACCTCAGCAAGACAGTATACGATAAACCCAAAGATCCCAGCTTTTGGGACAAAAATCCACTATTCGATAAAAACTGCTGGGAAAATTGGAAGACAGTGTGGGAGAGACTAGGAATAGATCAACACCTCACACCCTACACCAAGATAAATTCAAAATGGGTGAGTGACTTAAACATAAAGAAGGAAACCATAAGTAAATTGGGTAAACACAGAATAGTATACATGTCAGACCTTTGGGAGGGGAAAGGCTTTAAAACCAAGCAAGACATAGAAAGAATCACAAAAAGTAAAATAAATAATTTTGACTACATCAAACTAAAAAGCTTTTGTACAAACAAAACCAATATAACTAAAATCAGAAGGAAAACAACAAATTGGGAAAAAATCTTCATAGAAACCTCTGACAAAGGTTTAATTACTCATATTTATAATGAGCTAAATCAATTGTACAAAAAATCAAGCCATTCTCCAATTGATAAATGGGCAAGGGAAATGGACAGGCAGTTCTCAGATAAAGAAATCAAAACTATTAACAAGCACATGAAGAAGTGTTCTACATCTCTTATAATCAGAGAGATGCAAATCAAAACAACTCTGAGGTATCACCTCACACCTAGCAGATTGGTCAACATGACAGCAAAGGAAAGTAATGAATGCTGGAGGGGATGTGGCAAAGTGGGGACACTAATTCATTGCTGGTGGAGTTGTGAACTGATCCAACCATTTTGGAGGGCAATTTGGAACTATGCCCAAAGGGCGACAAAAGAATATCTACCCTTTGACCCAGCCATAGCACTGCTGGGTCTGTACCCCAAAGAGATAATGGACACAAAGACTTGTACAAAAATATTCATAGCTGCGCTCTTTGTGGTGGCCCAAAAGTGGAAAACGAGGGGATGCCCATCAATTGGGGAATGGCTGAACAAACTGTGGTATATGTTGGTGATGGAATACTATTGTGCTCAAAGGAATAATAAAGTGGAGAAGTTCCATGGAGACTGGAACAACCTCCAGGAAGTGATGCAGAGCGAGAGGAGCAGAACCAGGAGAACATTGTACACAGAGACTAATACACTGTGGTATAATCAAACGTAATGGACTTCTCCATAAATGGTGGTGTAATGTCCCTGAACAACTTGCAGGGATCCAGGAGAAAAAAAAACACCATTCATAAGCAAAGGATAAACTATGGGAGTGGAAACACCGAGAAAAAGCAACTGCCTGAATACAGAGGTTGAGGGGACATGACAGAGGATAGACTTTAAATGAACACTCTAATGCAAATACTAACAACAAAGCAATGGGTTCAAATCAAGAAAACATCTAATGCCCAGTGGACTTATGTGTCGGCTATGGGGGGTGGGGGGGAGGAAAAGAAAATGATCTATGTCTTTAACGAATAATGCTTGGAAATGATCAAATAAAATATATTTAAAAAAAAAAAAAGAAACTAGCCTCTTTTGTTTCCAATTGCATATAGCAGAGATGTCAGACACACACAGCCCACAAGAGTTGTGAGTAATTCCTAAACCAGAGTAAAATGTAAGTGGAGAATATTTAGCAAAATAAAAAAAGAAAACAATAAGTCATAGATTTGTTCCTATGTGATCCTCTAAGGCAGCATGCGGCCCCCGGGGATCCTCAGGTACCGTTGAGTGGCTCTTGTTTGTATTTGAGTTTGATTCCACTGGGAGATGTGATGTGGAAGGCTTTGTCTCCATAATTCATTCATTTATTTTTAATTAATATTTGTTAAGTAACAACGATAAGATCACACATGTTCTGTGGGGTGACTAATAAATTTTCTCAGAATGATCATCGTTTGACTAGATTTTCTTCAATATCTACCATGTACAACATATGTCTTCTTTCACAACATGACAAACATGGAAATATGTGTTGCAAGGAAGCATGTATAACCCATGTTATATTAATGACTGAATCAAGGAAAAGGAAAGAGCAGAAGCGAGGGAGGGAGCATGGATAACAAAATAGCAGAAAATGATTATTAAAAATTATATCTACATGTAATCTGGAAAAGAAAACTATGATAACAATTTTAAAAATTAAAAAAATATATCTATTATGTGCACCAATGCTCAGGTAAAACATGTTTCCTCTTCTCATAGATCTTATATTCTAGCAGTGCACTAGTTTGATGGCCTCTGAAGTCTGGTTCTAGATCTGACTCAGTGATACCATAACTTCTGTGGAATGCTTTTGCCTTTTCAACAAAATGAAGACATTGGATTAGATAACCTCTGAGGTCTTTCTACTTCTAAATCTATAATCTGTGCCTCAGTTTCCTGAACTGTGAAATAAAAGGGTAGGATTAAATTACTTCTGAAGTTCCTGCTAGCTCTCAGTCTAGAATTCTGTTTCATTCTGAAATTTTCGAGGAGGTTTTCGTTTGGGAAGTACCTAAAACCCTTTGTCTTTGCATCAGAAGACTTTCCCAGGCTGATGTTCCTCTGATAGTTATTTTCAAAAATGTTTTTAAATGTTTTCTGTTCATAAATCCACTTTTCCAGAGTAACTTTCACCTAGATGTCATCCATCCCTCCAAGGTATTCAAGTGACAAACATTATTCTGTTGCATTTCATGGATGAGAAAACTAAAATACAGATCATAATTCATGAGATTAATTACCAGTTGGGCTCAGTCATTTTTCAATCATATCCAACTCTTCCTGATCCCATTGGGGTTTTTTCTTGGCAAAGGTACTTGGAATGGTTTGCCTTTTTCTTCTCCAGCCAATTTGACAGATAAGGAAACTGAGGCAAGCAGGATGAAGTGACTTGCCCAGAGCCCCGTAACCAGTAAGTGCCTGAGGCCAGATTTAAACTCATAAATATCAATCTCCTTACATTGGGCCTAGCACTATACCCACTGTATTACTTAGCTGCTAAGGACCAAAAAGGATGTTAAAAATCATCTTTTCAGATTTTATGGAGAATGGATCCCTTGAAGGATAGAGGGACTTGCCTCAAGCCATAGGTAGTAAATAGCAGAAAGAAAGATTAGGATTTGAACCCCAAACTCCTGGCTTAAAGACTCAAAAAAATCAGGGTTTTTAAAGCATATTTTTGAAGGTCATGAATCAAATCAATGTTATATATAAAATAAAATGTTATCTCTTGTGTAAGACTACACCAGCTGTTATTGTTAGAATCCTCAGTCTGGAAAACCATGGATTGTATTTTGAAAGGAGCATTTGACACTTTGACCACATGATGGTCTTTGGAAATCACTGTTCCAGGAGGCATGGCATTATCTGTCAAAGTAGACTTTTCTCTCTATATCTTCATTCCTATTAACACAGGGCATGCATGTGGTCTGATTCTTAAGTCATTCAGTCCATTCCCACAATCTATCCCAGACCATGTATCTCTGGTTTGAACTTTATCAGTACCTGTTCAATATGGGCAGATATCCACAGATTACCTTCAAAAAAAATAAAAGGGGTGGGGGGCATCTGGGTTGCTCAGTGGATTGAGATCTAGACCCAGAGACTGAAGGTCCTGGGTTCAGATTTGGCCTCAGACACTTTCTGGCTATGTGACCTTGGTTAAGTCACTTGACCCCCATTGCTTAGCCCTTACCAATCTTCTATCTTAGAACCAATACACAGTATTGATTCTAAGTCAGAAGGTAGGAGTTTTAATAAATAATGAAACAAATAAATAAATAGGAAATCCTCAGTAACTGAAGTCTTTAGAGAGTAGTTTACTTGACTAATGGTAGAAATCCCCAGAGATTTCTCTACTCTTTTAGCCCCCCCCCCCACTTTCCCATTGGTGATTTTCTTTTGGAATATCTGTTTTAAGGAAGTGCCCAGGCTAGCCATTCTTTATTCCTCTAGATCTATTCCTGATTCTCTGGACTTTGCCACCATGTCTTCTCTTCTCTCCCCACCCTTCTTCTTAGCTCCCGATAATGCATAATCTTTTCCCACTAGAATGAAAACTCTTTGAGGATAGGGACTATCTATTTTGCCTCTGCACTTTAACATAGTGACTTACAGTACTTTATACATTCTTGACAATTTATATGAATTTTCCCAAAGAAATGACAGCCATTTTCCCCCCAAAAAGGCTTCTAAAGTCAAGATCATCCTGTGACTTAATTAATATAGGAACATCCTCATGAGGAAACTCCTTCTACAGGGCCAAATAAGATCCTCCTCTATAATTTGTAGTAGCAAAGGGTTGTCTAGGGCATTGGGAGGATAAGTGACTGGCCAGGGTCATACATCCAGGAAGTGTCAGATGTAATGCTTCAACCTAGGAATGCCTGCCTCAGAGTCAACATCTCTGGCCACCATGGCATGCTGTTTCCCTTAGGTCAGAAAAGTAGAGAAATATCTCCATGCAGAGTGACTTGGGGCAGGGGGGAGGTGTCCTGACCTACCTGGGGCACTATGGTAGGTGCTTTAAATGGTTCTATGAATTCATACTGCCATAGGTCATCCAGTGGGGTTCTTGTTATCCTAAAAAAGAGTCAGGAGATTCAGAGAAAGCTTATTGAGGTTTCATCTTTTCAATAATGTTTTTATTTAGCCATACAGAATTATTTCTGTTTCTCTATAGTTAAGATTATGTTTTCAAAGGAAGGCAGAGGATTTGACTCCCACAGATGTTAGAGAAAGGCTTGTCACTATGCTGCGCTCTCAAAATGTACCACTTAATGGCTCAACCTTTTAATCAGGCTTGAAATTTATTTTCTGGCAAATAAGCCCAAACCTATTTTTATACATTTTATTTTTTAAAAAAGAAAAGGCTGCCCTGCTTATTTCAGCTCTACCATCAGATCACACAGAGATTTTCATCCTGGAAAATCACTATACGTTATCTCAGATTTACACCAGACATTAGGGCTTCCAGGCTCAAAGTCGAGATACAAGCAGACTTCTGTTTATCTTTAATCGAAATAGCAGAAAGTTCAAATAGCTGGAATTTTTATTTTGTCTGTGCTCAACTTTTATAAGAAATGAAGAGGAAATAAACTGAGATCAGGGATTGATTTGGAAAAGCAACTTTCAAGCCATATAAAAAGTCAATTTAAAGGAGGCAGTTGGAGATTGAGATTGAGAAATCAGGAGATTGAGAGCCAGGCCTAGAGATGGGATGTCCTGGATTCAAATCTGACCTCAGAGACTTCCCAGCTGTGTGACCCTGGGCAAATCACTTGCCCCATTGCCTAACTATTGCCACTCTTTTGCCTTGGAACCAATACACATTATTGGGATGGTATGGGTTAAAAAAAAAGTCAATTTAAACTCAGTTCAATCACTGACAGTCTTCATTTATAGGCCTGGCCAGGGATAACTGATGCTGAATCACATTTGCCCTAAGGGATTATACTGTGCTTGGTATCCTTTCACTGGTGACTGTATATTATTCGCTTATAATTCTTTGACCACAGCTGAATATATAATAAGACTTATTTAAGATTTATTTAAGTACCTTCTTTTCCACAAACTTTGAGAAAATGAAGGAAAAACCATCTACGATATTTCAAGTACTGTGCTAAGTGCTAGGGATACAAATACAAAAATAAGGTAGGTGTTGTCCTCAATAAGCTTAAATCATCATCATCATCTCATTTCCATAGTTCTTTAAGGTTTCTAAAATATTCTTCATATATTATCTCATTTGACCTAGCAACTACCCTGTGAAATAGGTGCCATTATTTTCATTCCCATTTTATAGGTGAGAATACTGAGGTTGAAGGAGCTGCCCATAGTTTACACACTAGCCAGTGTCTAAGATCAGATTTAAGCTCAGTTCCTCCTGACTCTGTGTCCATTACTCTGTCTGCTGTGCCTCCTAGCTACTGGACTTCTTCCCCTTTCTTATAGGGTGATACAACACAGATAGCAGAGTGATGGCCAGAGGCTGGAGGTCCATTTGGGGGGATGGAGTCATTGGGTAATTGGGTAATTGCTTAGTGTCCCCTCCCCAGAGGCAATAGTAGTATGATTTGATTACTGAGCCCAGAACCAGAACAGGGAATCATTCTGCAGAAATGTTCACTGAGAGCCCCCTTTGCCTATTTAAACTGCCTCATAGGTAGAGCAGCAGAAACTGTGCTAATCCTTAGCTAAGAGAAAAAAACCTGAGATCCTGGACATGGGCCTGTCCAGCCAAGTCTCACCCACTCGCAGCTGCCCAGGACTACATGCTGTATATTTTCATTCTTAGCAATAAAACCCAAGTATGGTTTCCATTGTTTTCTAATGGACTCAATCATTTTTGTCAGCAGTCAAACCTAGAGTGAGAAGCCAGAAGGGAACTGGGAAAAACAATCCCAATAAGAACCCTGGACCACTTTCTTAACTCAGCCTCTCCCTGCCTGAGGATCCAGGATTTGGGCATCATCTTGTTCCAAAGGGAAAAGAACGTCTAAGCTTTTCTCTCTTTTGGAACTGAGGAAAACAGTATAGACGGACACTATGAAAAGTCAAAACTCAAAAGCACTAGAAGATCAATCCAATGGAATGGAGAACGATGCCCAGAATGCTTAGTATTGGCAATATTAGTGTGTGTAATTCAGAAAATGTATAGGAAGTGACTCTTCTCTGTAAACACTGTTTTAGACTCTGGAAGCACCAGGACAAAAGGGAAAAGATTCCTGACCCTTGGGATAGGAGAAAGGGAGCGATCCTTCAATACTGTAAGCCCACAGGTATAGACATTCCCTTTATCAATGGAGTGTCAGGGAAAGGATTTGATCTCAGGGCTTCTTAACTTCAAGTCTAGCCCTCCAGCCCATAAACCTCACTTCCTTGCATAGGTACCTAGAGGCAGCTAGATGGTTCAGTGGTTAGAACACAGGAGCCAGAGTCAGGAAGACCTGCATCCAAATCCAGTCCCAAACACTTGCTAGCTGTGTGATCGTGGGCAAGTCACTTAACTCTGTTTGCCTCAGTTTACTTATCTGTAAAATGAAGATAATAATAGCACCTACCTCCCAAGGTTGTTGTGAGGATCAAATGAGATATTTGTAATGCTTTTAGCACAATGCCTGGCACATAGTAAGCTCTATAGAAATGTTAGCTATTAGCTATTGTATGGAACAATAAAAGCTGGGATCATTTGGAGAAGAAACTGAGAGCGCTGGGGGTGAGGTCCCAAGTGCTGCCTAATAGGAGGCTGGGGAACTAGTGGCAAGCTTAGAAAACGAATGCTGAGAGGAGTTTCCCAGGATGAAGAAAAGAAAGAACAGCAGAAAGCTCAGATGTAATTAAGAGGAACCTGGGGAAGTGTGAGATGTAGTAGGAGAGTAGTGCAGTGGGGGGTTGGCCAAAGAAATAGAAGGACTAGAGGAAATGCAAATCGGAGCTGGAAAATATGGTGTTAGGAAGAAAACAAAAAGCTATCCAATGAGAAGAAGTGAGATTACAGAGTCTGACAATAATAGAGGCTTTGGAAAATGGAAAGGAAAAACACGGGGGCACAAAGAAAAGGACAAGGAAGAAGAAATGAAATACCACAGAAAGTAGGAGAAAAGATAAAAAGCTGGGGGGCAAATAGGCATTATTTTTTTTTTTTATGATTTCATGCTCTGTTGGAATTAAGCACTTTAAAGTTTATTATTCCAACATCAAAAGAAAGCAGCCCTTAGGTCCTCGAACCATCTGTCTGGAACTGCCCCATCACTCTCCTCTTGCCCAGAGGTGACTGGTTGTTTGATAACACAATGGATTTCCCACTGGCTGGTTTGAGAGGTTTTCTCTCAATGAAATATCAACTGAGGCAGGGATCCCATTGTTCCTCCAACTTGACAAACTCTACATTAAAAAACAAGAGGGTGGACCTAATGGCTCTGTGTATCATTTTCCTAAACATAGTCATTGCCAGAGCCCTGCCTAGGGCAGGGCAGAACAGGGCAAGGCAAGTGGGGATTCGCTTCAAGGCATTAAAACTGAAAGGTTAAAAATATTTAAAGTAATGATTTTAAAATAATTGTATAATTTTTAAAATTACTAAATTAAAAATTTTATAGCACTTTGACTCCTTAAGCAGGGTAGAGCCAACTTAGCAAGAACAATTATATTAGGAAGGTACCAGATGGTGTACTCCCTCTTCCTTACTCCCTAGTGGTTCCACACTATGCAAGCTCCTTCCTGGCCCTCCACCCTACTCATCCCCAGATGGTGCATTCTCTAGCAGCCTAGGGCTATACTAGTACCTCCCCAGGGGGGACCACTGTCTTGGGATCTCTGCCTCCAGGTCTGGCCCCACCCCCACTGGACTTCTGATTGGGCTTCTGCCCCCAACCCTTGATTTGAAGTCATGTTAGTACTGCATGCTTTGTGTACACACACTGCTGATTTGGATTCTGGTCTATTCTGGTCCCCTGCCTTCCTGGCTAAGAACTAGCATGCAAAGGGTTCTATAGCAGGCAGTCTTTCCAAGCTCTCCCCACTTTGCAGAAATGTTTTTTCTGGGTCTGAGAGAATCACCATTAGACACCTCATGTTTGTCTTCTGTAATGGCAAAGGCTTAACTTTCTTGGCTTATTAGAGTGCCCCCAATCAAAAATAAAATGAATCTGCAAGACATTTATAGGAATTAGATATTTGAAATGTTATTTTAAATTGATTCTTTTAATACAATATATTTACACTCATTTACATGTGTGTAAAATAAGGTCTATGTATTAGGGAAAGAGAGGGAGAGAGAGAGACAGAGAGAGAGAGAGAGAGAGAGAGAGAGAGAGAGAGAGAGAGGAGAGAGAGAGAGAGAGAGGAGAGATGAGAGAGAGAGTAGAGAGAGAGAGAGAGAGAGAAAGAGAGAGAAGAGAGAGAGAGAGAGAGAGAGAGAGAGAGGGAGAGAGAGGAGAGGAGAGAGGGAGAGAGGGAGAGAGAGAGAGGAGAGAGAGAGAGGAGGAGGGAGAGAGGGAGAGAGGGAGAGAGAGAGGGAGAGAGAGAGAGAGAGAGAGAGAGGGGGGGGAGAGGGAAGGGAGGGAGGGAGGAGAGAGAGAGAGAGAGAGAGAGAAGAGAGAGAGGGAGAGGAGAGAGAGAGGGGGGAGAGGAGAGGAGGGGAGGGAGAGGAGGAGAGAGAGAGAGAGAGAGAGAGAGAGAGAGAGAGAGAGAGAGAGAAGAGGAGAGAGAAGAGAGAGAGAGAGGAGAGAGAGGTGAGAGAGGAGATGAGAGAGAGAGAGAGGGAGAGAGGAGGGAGGGAGGAGAGTGAGGATGAGAGAGAGAGGAAGAGAGACGAGCGAGAGGTGATAGGAGACAGAGACAGAGAGACAGCAAGACATGCCTATATGTGGATACTTCAAGGGTCTGTGATTTTATCACTGAGTTGTCTCCCTCCTCCATGACTCCTGGATAACTTAGTAGATAACCTGAGTGGCTGTGGCTGAAAAATTCATCCCCCTTGAGTCCAACTTTTGTGATAAGCCCTCTCCAAACTTAGCCAGCCTGGGCCATGAATGGCAGAGAGTTTTCTCACCAGGAAATGAGATTTTGCCTGTGCTCCGTATTGGCCTCTATATGATGCCAAGGGGCTGCAGGAAAATGCTACTGGTATGTATGATAGTCTTCCTGAGCTGCATTCCTAGAAGGAGACAAGAGTCACACAAAACCCCCCAGGCAGCAGCAGAGTGGGGATTATAGGAAGGATGAGATCAATGGATGGGTCCCATAGCTCCGGTGGAGGTTCTGGGTCCTACATATATCTACATATTTACATATAGTATGTTCTTATCATCATTAATGGACGATTAAAATTCGTTCTCATCTTGTACTTTTTTAACACGTTGCTTTTTTCTCTAATTCTGTGTGTAGAGATCTCAATGGCAAATGC